>NC_060142.1:644007884-644310939 GCF_021461385.2 Schistocerca piceifrons
AGCTGCCTGCATGATGATTTTTGGTCTAGCTTTTCAAATGTAGTCCACGATTTCCCCAAACTGCTGCACCATACTGCTTTAAGCTCAAAGACATCCAAAAGAACCACACCCTGCCTCTCTCAGTAGACAGTGCATATCACTTTATCTAGAATTTCTTCTTTGTTGGAGAATCTGCATGTCACCATGCCACTGACTCTTCTGGACTTCAGCTTGTAGTAGTGACACTGACTCTCATCTCGCACAATGATGGTCTTCAGAAAACAGTCATATACAATGATGTATTGTGTAACGCCCCAAGGGCAGAAAACCCCAGTTAACAAACTTTGTGGAAACTTAAAGTAGGGAAGTGAATCATCTTGACAGTGACAGCAAATATTGACAATAAAATCTACAATGGTAATATTTTGATTAACACCTGTATCATTCAAATACTGAGAACAGCATGCAAAAAGGGGAGATAAAAGGAAAGGATTATCACAGATTCTTTATCAAACATCTATAGAATAAATTCAAAATCACATGAACGAAGGTTAAATCCAAGAAAGTAATTCAGTCAAAGATAACATTTACCATGGAAGAGAGTTGTAGCTGCATCAAAAAGGAAATTCAATGCGACTACAATGCAACTTGGATATGGAAATGTTCAGTTAGTTAGTTGCTCTTGACTCGCTCTAGAGTACTTTCGCGATAGTTGTCTGGACGCAAACGCTATTAGATTGATTCGGTTTTGGAAGTCTGATAATGCGTGAGGTAGATACTGAAGTATTGTTCAGTCATTTGACTGATGAAAATTAATCTTTACCGTTCTCAACGTGACGATATAATAAGACGAGTGTTAGACTTTGATTGAGTGATATTGGTTTATCGGACTTAGCCTTCGTACTGATGAATAGTTACAAACCTTGAGAGCAATGGATCAATGACAGAAAAACAATTCGTAGTCTTGAGTAGGACACAATAAAACAAAGACATGAAGAAAGACAAGTTTGCCAATTAGTCAAAAGTTGTCGTCAGTGTCATGATTACTGAACTGAACAGAAGTTAATCTTGAATGACATATCGGTGTGCGTGTGTTGTAGGGACAAACAATTTATAACACAAATAACAATAAAATCTGAGTCAAAAGGTAAATCTTACGTGTCGCCTAACTCTTTAAACATTTTAAGTGACTAAGTGAGTACATGAATAATGGACCGCGAAGAGTGATTAGTTTAAACCAGTATTTAAAAAAAAGAAACATTTACTCTAACATAAGTTATCTCTGGAGTTACGTCGGAACGTTGTTAATAACTGGACGTAGCAATGGCATAGCAATGGAATAGTAGACAGCAAAATTTCATCCTCGCTATGTATGATGTGAAAAAGACCGTAATGATGAAATCAAGATTTTATTTCACCATGGAACTAACTGGGCATAAAAATAAAAAATTGGAGTTTACTAGTTCGCACAAACTGAGAAGACTGTTGCGGACAGATAACAGAATATTTCTAAACCACACAAGGAGCTGTGTTCTTATGAGAGTTACAGGTGCTGTTCCTCGTCACACCAACGGGGACAAACATTGTTACGAGTCACATCTCTTCCCGGCAAGTGAAGGAGGAGGGAAGGGATGTCACAATTGGTAGTTCCCAACAAATTTCCATTCAATAATAATCATTTTGTCTTGTGTAAGAATCCATCTCTCATACATTTTGTGATAATCAGTCCCACATAACATCTTGTCTATGACTTTACAGTTGACATTCAGCTGTGCACACAACCCGTTCTTTGTAATTTGCTACTCCTGATGGATGAGTTAACAGAGATTTCAGTATGGCAGACCAAGATGGACATTACAAATTGTGTGCTATCTGCCATTAACAACTGTTGTGATACAAGAGTTACATATTTCCGAAATTTTAATAACATGATTCCTTTCTCTAAAATACACTAGTCAGCCAAAATGTTGTGACCACTGCCCACCGCGCCGTTGGATGCCACCTGGTGACGTTGCGAGCGTGTGACGCGGTAACAGAAGTATGTAAATGGAGCAGACACAGATGGGGGACATCCTACTAAAGATACACGCTGCAAATGGGGAAATTCACTGATATAAGCAACTTTGACAAAGGGCAGATTATTATTATTATGCCTGCGAACGAATATCTCGAAAATGGTGAAGCTGGTTGAATGTTCAAGTGTAATGTCTATGGAAAGAGGTAGAAAAAAGTGAAACTCCCACTAGGTGCTAAATGGTTGGATGTCCATGATTCTTCACAGCATATGGGGTTCGGAGATACGTCTGCTCTGGAAAGAAGGAAGATGATGATTTGTGGCATCTCTGCCGAAAGAGCACAATGCTGGTGCACACATAAGTGCTTTGGAGCACACCTTCATCATGCATAGTTGAACATGGAGACTACCCCTACACGTTCTTACATTGACCCAATGACATCATGTTATGATTGCAGTGAGAATAGATCCATCAGGATTCGATTGTCAGTCAATGGAAATGTGTTGGCTATTTGGGAGAATCGAATTTTTGCTACAATAGATTGATGGTCGTCTCCACAAATGCCGTCACTAAGACGAATGGTGGCTTGAAACATGCAGTGCACCATGGACACAGGCTGGTGAAAGCAGTATTATGTTCTTGGAGACATTCTCCTGCAGTTGTGTGGGATATGTGGTAGGAATTGCAGACATGCTGACAGCTGCGAACCACTTGTCTTCCCTGACGGATTTCAACAGTGTAATTGTCTGCATCTCAGTGCCAGAACCATGCTACAGTGGTTTGAGGAGCATTATAGTGACCTCAAGTTGATGTCTTGGTGACCAAATTCTCCTGATGTAAATCCTATGGAAACCATGTAGGTCACTATCAGGCGCTATCACTGCATCCACAAACCAGCCACCCAATATTTACACGAATTTTATTATCTGTGTATAGACATCTAATGTCACATACCTCCACAAACCTACCAACACACTGTCAGATCTCTGATATGCAGAATCAGTAAAGAATTTTGTCAGTGTATATTGCTCAATATGAAAATTTGAATAGTGACAAACAAGTAGTATGATTCATAGGAATAATAAATTTTGAAAATGCCAAGGTACACAGACACCTATTTTTATGTTTCCTTTAATCTCTAATTTTTCTAATGAAAACTAACTTCACAACTGAGATCCATATGGGGTAAAAAAAAATTTCGAAACACCAAAAACACAATGCATTACCATGCCTAATATAGCGCAGGAAAACATTTGCCATTCCCAACAGCTTCCAGTCATCGTGGAATGGAAATGAAGTCCCATGTTTCTTGGTAGAGTGCAGGGGAACGATGCGGGAGATCCGCTCCACCATACTAAACCAGGTCCTAATGGAGGTGGTTTGCCGTTGCCTTCCTCTGACCGTAATGGGGATGAATGATGATGATGATGATGATGATGACACAACAACACCCAGTCATCTCGAGGGAGGTGAAAATCCTTGACCCTGTCGGAAATCGAACCCGGGACCCCATGCTTGGAAAGTGAGAATGCTACTGCAACACCACGAGCTGCGGACTCCAGTCATCATGGAGTAGATAAATACAGATTCTGTATGGTTTCAAAGGGAAAGCATTCTCCTTGCAGGATACTGGTAAGTTCAGCTAATGGTGATGGAGATAGATAGCAATTATGCACCCTTCTCTCCAAAGTAGACCTTGGGCTCAATGACATTGAGATCTGGTGACTGGCACCCAGGAGAGACGTGACAATTCATCCTTGTGTGCACAAAACTAGAATGCAATGATGCGAGCTGTGTGAGCAGGAGCCTTCTCACCGGGGAACACAGCATCATCTCTGGGGAAGAAATAATATGCCATGGAATGGACCTCATCAGCAAAAATAGTCACATAAACCTTGCCCAAATAGTCACTGAACCCCAGCCATGTTTCACTCTTGGTATCAAGCAGTCTGCATTGTAGGTTTCAGGTGGCATATGCCAGACATTACATGTGCATCTACATCATACTCCACAAGCTACCTAATGGTGTGTGGCGGAGGGTACTTTCAGTAACACTATCTGATCCCTCCAACCCTGTTCCACTCACTCACAAATAGTGAATGGGAAGAATGATTGTCAGTCCTGAAAAGTGTTGCCCAACATTTCAATAGTAAATCCCTCTACAATGCACAATGCCCCTCTTGTAATGTGTGCCAGTGGAGTTTGTTTACCATCTCCATAACGCTCTCTCGCCAGCTAAATGATCCCACAATGAATCACACCATTCTTCATTGGATCTTTTCTATCTCCTCTATCCGTCCTACCTGGTAGGGATCCCAAACAGATTAACAATACTCAAGAATCGGGCAAACAAGTGCTCTATAAGCCACTTCTTTCATGGATGAGTTGCATTTCCTTAAAATTCTTCCAACGAATCTGAGTTTGGTATCTGCTTTTACACTATCTATTTTATGTGGTCATTCCACTGAAGGTCACTTTGTATAGTTACACCTAGATATTTTACAGCAGTCATTGTCTCCAGCTGTTTGTCATCAATAGTGTAGCTGCACAGTAGTAAATTTCTTTTCCTATGTAAGTGCAATATCTTACATTTGTTTACGTTCAGGGTCAACTGCCAGAGCCTGCACTATTCATCGATTCTCTCCAGGTCATTCTGCAAATTCTTACTATCATTTGGCATTACTACTTTGGTATAGACAACTGCATCATCTGCGAATAGCCTTAAAGAGCATCTGACACTTTCTATTAGATCATTTATATATATTGTAAACAGCAACGGTCCTATCACACTCCCTGTGGCACTTCGGACATTATCTTTACATCAGTCGATTTTGTTCTGTTAAGAGTGACGTGCTTCAGTTCTATCTGCAAAAAAGTCTTGAATCCAAACGCATGTCTGCTCCAATACTCCATAAGCTCATATTTTTTTCATTTAACAGTACTGAGGGACAGTACCAAATACCCTGCTGAACTCAAGGGACACGGCATCAACCAGAGTGACATTGTCCACTGCGCTGTGGATCTCATGGAGGAACAGAGTGAACTGAGTTTTGCAGGACCTCTGTTTGTGAAATCCATGTTGATTTTTATAGAGGAGAAGTTAATTTTCCAAAAACATGATAATTCATGAACATAAAACATGTTCTACAGTTCTACAACATATTGACGTCAATGATATAGGTGTATAAGTGTGTGGATCTGTCTTACGGCCTTTCTTAAAAACGGGATTGACTTGCACTTTTTTCCAGATATTAGGTACCTTTCATTGCTCAAGTGATCTACGATAAACTACTGCTACAAGGGGAGCAAGTTCTTTCACATAATCTTTATAGAATCTTATAGGTATCTCATCTGGTCCAGACATCTTTCCACTACTAAGCGATTGTAGCTGCTTTTCAGTTCTGAGATTAGTGACCTCAATATATGTCATTTTGATGTTCGTATGACGATTGAAAAAGAGGGACAGTGTTACAATCTTCTGCGGTGAAACACCTTTGGAAGACCGAATTCAGTATTTCAACTTTCTCTCTGTAATTTTCCGTTTCGGTGCTGGTGTGGTTGTTGAGAGAATGAATAGATGATTTTGCCCCACTTACTGGTTTTACATACGACCAAAATCTCTTAGGGCTTTTACGCAGGTCAGTTGACAACCTCTTACTTTCAAAATCGTTGAATGCTTCTCTCATTGCTCTCCTTACACTCATTTTTGCTTCGTTCAGCTTCTGTTTGTCAGCTAGGTTTTTACTTCTCTTGAATCTGAGATGAAGTGCTCTTTGTTTATGTAGTGCTTTTCTGACACTGGTGTCTATTAAGCCACGGTGGATCTTTCCCATCCCTTAAAACCTTGCTCAGAACATACTTGTTTAGGGCATACTGAATGACGCATTTGAATTTTTTTCCATTTGATGGCACTTTGGGCTACAGCATGTATAAGAAGAAGATGCACACCGATTTGTACCTACATGCAGATAGCTGCCACCACCCGGCACAAAAGAATGGCGTGCTCAAAACTCTTGTACACAGAGCTCACGCCATCTCCGACAGGGACAGTCTCCAACAAGAATTGGACCATCTGAAGACCGTGTTTCGGAGGAACGGTTACAGGGAAGGGCAAATTCAGAAGACTCTACATCCCACATCTGCAGCACTGGCGGAAACTGAGGATGAACCTCAGGAGGCGGCGGCCTTGGCTATTATTCCGTTTTGTGGGGCCTTATCCGGAAAAATTTGACGCATTTTACGTAAACACCAAGTGAAAACCATCTTCCATCCTCCAAGTAAAACAAAGAGCCTTCTTGGTAGTGTCAAGGACAACCTTGGTCTACATAAATCAGGGGTTTATCAGATACCTTGCCAATGTGGTAGTGTATACATAGGGCAGACCATTCGTACCATTGAGGACCGATACTGAGAACATTAACGGCACACTAGACTGCAAAAGCCCAGTAAGTCTGCAATCGCTGAGCATTGCCTGTCGGAACTCCACAGCATGGATTATGACCAAACCTAAGTCCTGACACAGACTTCCAAATACTGGGACTGTGTTATCAAAGAAGCCATAGAGATCAGAGTAAGGGAGCCACAACTAAATCATGACAGCGGTTACATCCTTCGCAAGGTGGGAACCCACGATCACCCAGATTAGGAAGAAAAAGGATATTTCCCAGAAGGTACTGACTTCAGGAGAGGTGGGAAGAATAACAAGAATGGTGCCGGCAGAGCCTCCTGAACGAGAAGACCTAGGACGCAGCGCCCAGACAGTGAGAGAACGGACGCTGTACCTGGAACGCGCGAGAGGTGCGGACCACACCGACTCATAGGAAGGGCCTGAGTGAGGAGCGGGAGTGGGACTGTCCTATATATACGTGGCGCTGGTCCATCGCTAGTCAGTACATCAGCGCACCTGATGATGGCAACGTGGTCGATTGCCAAAATTTTGTGTCCTATGCACACTCATACTAGGCTGTTCACCCAAGATTTATTTCGTCATAAAATACGGCTGGAGAAATTGAAGAATTACAACTCTGGGCACGATGCTACAAATAGACAGCTTAGCCTGCACCCCACATGCATTGCTAGTTGTCTTCACCAAATCTGCCAGTCGACAAAAGGAGCCGAGGATGGCCTCAGAACCCAAGCAGAAGGCATCATTTGTGCCGACATGTGCCACTACCTGCAGCCGGTTACACCCAGTGTTCTCGATTGCTGCTGGCAAGGCCTCCTCCACATCACAGATGAGACCTCCTGGCAAACATACTGAATGGACACTGGAATTCTTCCCCGCCTTGCCTGCTATCTCCCTAGGGGTCTCCAACACCAGCCTAACATTAAGGCTTCCAATGACAAGCATACCTCCCCTCTGTACTTGTCTGGACTGGACAGGAAAATCAACGACTGGATGAACAAGAGAAGCATCCCGTGCTGGCTCAATCATCAACACTGGGTAACACCTCGTACCTGTTGCTAACATGTAGGGAGCCAGCGACCTGGCCTGCTCCCTCTTTCGCCTTCTGTCCAATGACACACAAAACCACCACTATCTGCCACCCACTCTGGACTAAGGACAGACTGGTCAGATGTTGTATGTCAGAAGCTACAGCAATGTCCGGATCATCACGGGATTCCAGTGGCACAAAAGGTGTCACAGGTTTGGCACTGGTGCTCTGATGTCACTGAAACTTTGAGCATTAGCTAGAAGCTTGTTGACAGTAGCCAACGCAGCTTCCAGCTGTTTACGGGCAGCAGGGAACTCTCCTTGTGTCCATTCACAATAGCACAGTCCCTAGCCATATCCTACTGTGTATAAAATAGATATATGGTCTCAGATGGTGCTATTAAGTTTGTATAATTTCAAACTACGGCAGAGGATAATAAAGTAACACTACAAATTTCTGTGCAGGTTTCTCACTGTACTATGAGACTGCAAGGTATTAAACAGAAATTAATTTCTCTACTGAAGTTGATGTATTTACAGATACCTTTCATTAGAAACCATGTGAGCTGTGCGTGGCTCATGTTCCTGCCATCATGTATTTCACACCCTCTTTTTAACGTACTTCCAGCTCATTACGTTAATTTAAATAACTACTGTCACTGAGTTGCTGCTTTGCCTGGCCGTGAGCGGCATTGGCAGCGCATATTGATATATCCCCTCTCGTAGTATCTTTGCTCGACTGCTATTACTTCCCGCTCATTGTCTGTTGTAAGTTAATTGGTCACAATTCTTGTTGAGAGTTCGGGCCTGCCAGTCAGCTGGAATGTGTCTGCAGCGCAGTCTGGACCTGCCAGATGGGAAGTCGCAATGTGCCACTAGTGCAGTCAGGTTAGAGCAGCAGTGAGGTCTGTGCCAACATGGCACCATTTCCGCCACGCATCACTTGAGCCAGGCCATGGTCTTGGAGGATCATCGGTCAGTTGTCCTACTGGACGACATGTTTTGGCTCGCTAATCGTTCATGAGTGTGTGTGTGTGTGTGTGTGTGTGTGTGTGTGTGTGTGTGTAGTTGGCGTTATGTACACTGACGACTGTTTTAGATGTTGTTGGCATTGTGAAAGGAGTCAGTCGGTTGTTGCGGGCAAGTGAAGTTATCTCCACGCGGTGCAGTCAGCTGGGGCTGCTGACAGCCCCTGTGCAGTGTCGGAGTGTGTGTGGAGCTGTCCGATCGCTATGAGCTTCATGCTTCACCGACCCAGGATGTCAAGGTTGAGTAGTGGATTCAACTACCCAGACCATGTCCATTCATGTTGTGGTGGTTCGTTTCGTTTGTTTGCTGTTGGGGAGGCTTTCCTGTGAGCAACACCGAGTGTTTCTACTGCTGAAATTTAGCCACCATATGGTGCAATTATTTTGGTCGACTACAATTTGGGTGCACCAGTGCAATTTTCTGCCTTGTGGCCTTCAGTGTTCTGGTTACCTGCCCTGGCCACTGACGTAAATTCAGGCAGTGTTCTTTTG
This sequence comes from Schistocerca piceifrons, assembly GCF_021461385.2. Taxonomy (NCBI): domain Eukaryota; kingdom Metazoa; phylum Arthropoda; class Insecta; order Orthoptera; family Acrididae; genus Schistocerca; species Schistocerca piceifrons. The sequence goes on from NC_060142.1 coordinate 644,016,833, forward strand.
GGTGAAGTTAACTATATTATCGTATTTCAAATTCAAGTTTACCAGCGGAATTTTCTGCCTAGTGGCTGTTAGTGTTCCGGTTACCTGCCCTGGCCACTTACGCAATTTCAGGCAGCGTCCTTTCCTCACCTGTTGTCGCTGTCCCACATGGTGTGTAATTTTGACAGCTAATACATACTCCATTGTGGATTATCACGTCTGTAACCTTTCCGGTTTGAGTTCTCATGTACTGATTGATGGGAAGCAAGTCATTGTGTCAGTCGGTCCGTGGCTGTCCCCTGGTTGGGTTCCGCCAGTTCAAGTATAGTTGGGTTCACCACCTGGCTCGCCTAAGTAAATGAGGGCAGACCGACCTCCCTGGAGGCTTCTGAGTGCCACTGGTGTTTAATTATCTGTTGTCAGCTACTTTAAATTCAAGGCTTATGGTTTTTTTTCTTAAAAATTGGCAAAATTAATTTTAAATTTATCTTTCAAGCTTGAACATTGCGGCCCTCTGCCTTTAAAAGATTATAGTAATATATCTGAAAATTTTCAAACTTAATTGTGGCCTTCAGGCACTGGTATTGCACCTTGCATATGTATGTTCTATCTGCTTAGCCATGTAGCCGTGATATGTTTCTTTATTTATATGATTTGCCTCTGTAATTGCATTTTAATCTTGTTGATTTTTAAGATTTCTTGTTGGAGACCTTCAGCATTCGGTAAAGGTCCAGCTATGTGCCGCTTTGGTTGAAAGGTTATTAAATTACAATAAATGACAATTAGATGGAGAAACTGACCTCAACCTTTGGCCCTTTATACAATCTTATTACCTGTTCTGCCCAGTGGGTTTAGTGGGCGTATCATCCTGTTTACCGAAAAGTTACTGCACGAGATAAATATTCAAACTAGAATGCATTAATATAAACTGTATGCTGTCTACTAGCACAAAATTAAAACTTAGTGGTATGACAGTTCCTGGCGACAGGAAAATTTACACTAGGAAGTCAGCCTGCACAAGGATATTCACAAGACATACACAAAAACAAAAGCTACTTTAATGTGGCCACAAGTTGGAAATATTGTGAAACAAGATTGATTGGACCAAATGACTTTCTTCCAATGTTCCATACTCTAGGTTTTATGGTTTCAGCACAACATTTTCCTGTTACCAGCATTTGCATCACTGATAAGCGGCTTTGGAATTCCAGTATGTCCTGCATTTCCCAGCTTATGGGGCTCCTTTCATGCTGTTTTGGTTCTGACAGGACTTGTGAGTGTGACATTCAGTTCTGCAGTGACTTTTTGCAGCAGTTGTCCTCTTAATTTTTCAATCACAATCCTCTTCAATGACAATCTGTCACAACCACTCAACACAAATTTTCGTCTGTGTTGTGACTCAGCAGATGAAGTTATTCTGTTTTCCTTGTACGCATTATATATCTCCACTATGGTGTCTTTTAGATTGGTTCAGGTAGCACCCACTGTATGAGCACCAACACATTGACCACATTTGAACTCCGGTAGCTCCGAAATTATTTATTTAACCTGATCTGATTAGGGTCATAAGGCCCTTTCTTACACTGGACCAGGGTTTTACACGTACAGTACCTTTTCCACATTATAGTTACCTAAGAGATAACAATTTTAATATGACAAATAGTATTAAAATGATTTGAGTGTCTGTAGTGACAATGTGAGTACATAATACTGACTATGAACTAATAAAGTTAATATTGGCAGTAGTTTTATTACTGCAGATGCTACCACTGATAATAATAGCAGTAGCAGCAGCAGCAGAAGCAGCACCAGCAGTAGTAGTAGTAACAATAACAATGATGGTAGTGGCAGATATAAAAAGAATTTGTAGGTGTACAAATAGATGTTTTCTGATACAGCAAGTTCTGGGGAAAATGAAATTTAAGGAGACTGCACCAGCTAACAATAATGGGAAGATCTGGTTGGAAAGAAGGATGTAAAAGGTTAACGACTGCGTGCAGGGCCAATGATAAAGTACAAATAGATGTTTTCTGATACAGCAAGTTCTGGGAAAAATGAAATTTAAGGAGACTGCACCAGCTAACAATAATGGGAAGATCAGGTTGGAAAGAAGGATGTAAAAGGTTAACGACTGTGTGCAGGGCCAATGATAAACATTGTTGCTTTAGTATATATGTCATTAACTGCCTATTGAAGCTGATAAGTGCATTAAGGTCAAGGAGAGGTATGGGGACAGTGTACATTGCCAAGACACTAGAGAAGACTGAGGGTATGGATATCTCTGCACGCAGTGACGATAGCTGTGCATATGGTGGTGAAATATGATCAAAAGAGTTGAACATCATAGGTGTAAGAAAGACAGGCATTCATAACCAGTTCCACATGCCATGACCTTTCCTGAGAAAGGCCTTGTAGGATAATTTGGTTTTTAACATTAATTGGGAGTGTAGGTGTTTGTACTGTTTTTCAGGTTAAGAGGAAACAGCTTTTGATATTTTTGTTGGGCACAGAGAAAAGTTGATGCCTTCTTGCATATTGCAGTTATGTGCTCAGTCTAATTTGGATTTTCATATATTATTAGTCCTATGCTCTTTGCTGCAGGAGAGAAGTTGATATTTGTCCCACTTAGGGTTAAAGATAGTAGGAATTACCAATAATTTGGGCTAATGAGCCTAGAATGATCAACCAGTACTGCTTGGGTTTTGAATGGGTTGCAATCACGACTATAATGGGCGTTCAAAAAGAAACGAGCTGGAGGCATAATAACAGAAACCAGTACCTGTATGTTAGAAGTATTGACCCTGGCTGTTGAGACACTTGTCCCATTGTGACACAAGGTGGTGAATGGCTGCCTCATAAAATTCCCGGGGCTGCGATGTTAACCAGTTCCGCACGTACAGCTGGATGTCATCATCGAAGGTGAATCGTTTGCCCCTCAGAGCATTTTTAAGGGGACCAAAAATGGCATAATCACAGGGAGAGAGGTTCAGGCTGTATGGAGGGCAGCTGAGAACATCCCATTTCAATTTCTGCAGCAGTGCCGTGACTGTGTTGGCCATATGAGGCTTTGCATTGTCGTGTAACAGAATAACCCCACAGGTGAAATTGCCTGGTTGTTTTGATTTGATCACTTGGTGAAGGGTGATCAAGATTCGTGAGTAATGCTGGGCATTCTCTGTTGTCTCATGCTGCAGCGAGTGAATCAGGAGGAGGCCATCTTGGTCAAAGAAGAACATCAGCATAACCTTTCCTGCACTCGTGAGGACGACGACTTCCAGCTGCACATGTAGAACTAGTTAGCATTGCAGCCCTGCAGATTTTATGAGACAGCCATTCACTGCCTTGTGTCACAGTGGGACAAGTGTCTCAACAGCCAGGGTCAATACTTCTAACATACAGGTACGGGTTTCTGTAATCATTTCTTTTTAAACACCCCTTATACACAGAACACTGTCTGGCCATGTGAGACACTTGCTATTTATCAAGGGCATTGCACAGTTGCTGTTAGTGGTCAAATACAACAATATCACCAGCATGCTTTGCTAGCATCTGTATTTATGCTCAAGTGTGCATTTTTTGTGATGTTCCATATTTTTGTCGAACCCCTGAACTTTAGATCAGAAAACCATGTATTGCTAGAAATAAAAACCATACTGTAATTAAAATAATTGTGACCTTTTTATTTCTTATATTGTTAAATGACTCATAAAATCAATTTTGGATGTGAAAACTAGCATTTCATATAAGGAAAATGATGTACTAATTTGATAATGTATACGTAATCAAGTGATATATGCATAAAGTAATGGAAATTATATATTTCTAACAGTAAATTAACTCTGAAAAGTGGCGGCCATTGGAGCCCTGGTGAAGCTATGATAGACCCAGGAAGCCAGTAGTAGACAACCTATTTCCTTTCACCAGTCAAATGAGCCTTGGATTGAAACCAGTACCAAAAGTGACAAAGCTTCTGAGCAGATCTGCTAGGTATGACAGTCCATATGGTCTCAATGAAAGACGGATTTGGCTGAAGAAATATATAATAATTGGGGCTATTAATGTTGTATCCTGAGAAAATATGCTCCAATCCAAGAAATCACAAAGATAATGACAGAAAGGAACATACCAATAATGAGAATAAGCAAGGTAAAAAAGAGAGAGAATCGTAGTAAGGTGTTGGAAAAGTATATAAGATGTGGTGGTCAAGAACAGACAAAATAAGAAATGGTGTTGCAGCTAAAGAACTGGTTAACAAAGTGCTTATGTGGAAAAAAGAAGTGACAGAATAATTCAAATGACATTTGAAGTATTTTATTTGTGCTTCCTTCTGTTACCTAATGTTGTTGTTGTTGTGGTCTTCAGTCCTGAGACTGGTTTGATGCAGCTCTCCATGATACTCTATCCTGTGCAAGCTTCTTCATCTCCCAGTACCTACTGCAACCTACATCCTTCTGAATCTGCTTGGTGTATTCATCTCTTTGTCTCCCTCTACGATTTTTACCCTCCACGCTGCCCTCCAATACTAAATTGGTGATCCCTTGATGCCTCAGAACATGTCCTACCAACCGAGCCCTTCTTCTAGTCAAGTTGTGCCACAAACTTCTCTTCTCCCCAATCCTAATCAATACTTCCTCATTAGTTACGTGATCTACCCATCTAATCTTCAGCATTCTTCTGTAGCACCACATTTCGAAAGCTTCTATTCCCTTCTTGTACAAACTATTTATCGTCCATGTTTCACTTCCATACATGGCTACACTCCATACAAATACTTTCAGAAACGACTTCCTGACACTTAAATCTATACTCGATGTTAACAAATTTCTCTTCTTCAGAAACGCTTTCCTTGTCATTGCCAGTCTACCTTTTATATCCTTTTACATCCTCTCTACTTCGACCATCATCAGTTATTTTGCTGCTTACCTAATATGCAGTGTAATATCTTGTTGTCATGCTTAAAATTCTGTACTATTTATTTTGTAAATTTTTGTGAAGACATCTTCTTAGCCAATGGAATCATTTTCCATGCTGCTCGGCTTAGTCATTTCCATTTGTCTCAGTTATGTTCTGTTCTGCTCTTGAGCCACGCTCTCCATACATTATTCTTCTTCTTGACTGCTTCTGCAATTATCTCATTGTACACAAGATGCTGTTTGTTATGAGGGATGGCAGCTGAGCAGTTCCTCTTCCAGACTCTTATGCCAACTAACAGGTCCATACCCCTCAAATTAGCTCCCTCCCCACAACACACATCTGCTTCCTTCTCACAACCCTATTCCAACCATCTGTTTTACATAGTGTTAGCTTGTGGCCTGTTGTGTATATCCTTTGATCACTACTGAAAAGCAGTATCCATTGGCTCACATTACAACTTCTGTATTGTCTCCATACACTTTTAGCAAACATTAATGGATTTCAACTGGGGCAGTTTGTTCAGCAGTGAGTAATTCAATGACACATTTCTGTCTTACATGTACCTCAATATCATATGCAATTTTCAAATGCTCCCCTGCCACTACTATGTTTTATGGAACTAGGAAATCAACGTGACATTTGATTACTCAAAGTCAACATGAAAGATTTGTGGCACTAATTCTGAAATGACCCACATACAACAAATACATGACTCGGGCAAATCATTAACAACATAAAAAGCCAGAAACAGAGTTCAAACAAAGGTAATGGAAATTAATACAAAAATTTTTTGGAAAGAAACTGAAACAAATAGCTGAAATTGGCGTAGCCAGAAGGCATTATAGCTAAGAACACAAGGAAACACATGACTGTAAAAAGACGTACCATTTAATGCATCATGGAATGATATCCACAAGAATAAAATGAAAGTAGTTGATGTGTCTTTTAACACATTTAACAACTGAGGGCACAGAGGCCCATGCTAGCCCACATAAAGATGCTATCCACGTTAGGTGTCATTGGTATGGTGCTAGGTATGCGCAAAGGACCTGGTGATGGCAGCCGGTGAGTGGGTTGCTTCTGGTGGCCACCTCAGTTAGTTGCGGGTGTGCTCTCTGAATGTCTGTGTGTACTAAACTTGCCATAGTGTCTAGTGTGAAACCTTGATATCGCTCAGTCAGGTACTGTTTCGAATGACCTCATTGTCAACAGAACATTAAACTCTAATCTTTCTTTTTTCTTTTTATACATGAAGTAGTTGCATCTCAATTTCAAACATTAAAAATAAATGGGATGAATAATACACTGCACATCTAAAGGAAGAATGGGAAGTGTTACAAAAATATAGAACAATGTCAATGACATTAATTGCCTTAATCTTAAGAAAACACAAGCCAGAGTAAAATAATAATAATTATACTGGAACAGAACCATGCTGTTGTTGTTGTGGTCTTCAGTCCTGAGACTGGTTTGATGCAGCTCTCCATGCTACTCTATCCTGTGCAAGCTTTTTCATCTCCCAGTACCTACTGCAACCTACATCCTTCTGAATCTGCTTAGTGTATTCATCTCTTGGTCTCCCCCTACGATTTTTACCCTCCACGCTGCCCTCCAATACTAAATTGGTGATCCCTTGATGCCTCAGAACATGTCCTACCAACCGATCCCTTCTTCTGGTCAAGTTGTGCCACAAACTTCTCTTCTCCCCAATCCTATTCAATACTTCCTCATTAGTTATGTAATCTACCCATCTAATCTTCAGCATTCTTCTGTAGCACCACATTTCGAAAGCTTCTATTCTATTCTTGTCCAAACTATTTATTGTCCATGTTTCACTTCCATACATGGCTACACTCCATACGAATACTTTCAGAAATGACTTCCTGACACTTAAATCAATACTGGATGTTAACAAATTTCTCTTCTTCAGAAACGCTTTCCTCGCCATTACCAGCCTACATTTTATATCCTCTCTACTTCGACCATCATCAGTTATTTTGCTCCCCAAATAGCAAAACTCCTTTACTACTTTAAGTGCCTCATTTCCTAATCTAATTCCCTCAGCATCACCCGACTTAATTAGACTACATTCCATTATCCTTGTTTTGCTTTTGTTGATGTTCATCTTATATCCTCCTTTCAAGACACTGTCCATTCCATTCAACTGCTCTTCCAAGTCCTTTGCCGTCTCTGACAGAATTACAATGTCATCGGCGAACCTCAAAGTTTTTATTTCTTCTCCATGAATTTTAATACCTACTCCGAATTTTTCTTTTGTTTCCTTTACTGCTTGCTCAATATACAGATTGAACAACATCGGGGACAGGCTACAACCCTGTCTTACTCCCTTCCCAACCACTGCTTCCCTTTCATGTCCCTCGACTCTTATAACTGCCATCTGGTTTCTGTACAAATTGTAAATAGCCTTTCGCTCCCTGTATTTTACCCCTGCCACCTTTAGAATTTGAAAGAGAGTATTCCAGTCAACATTGTCAAAAGCTTTCTCTAAGTCTACAAATGCTAGAAACGTAGGTTTGCCTTTCCTTAATCTTTCTTCTAAGGTAAGTCGTAAGGTCAGTATTGCCTCACGTGTTCCAGTGTTTCTACGGAATCCAAACTGATCTTCCCCGAGGTTGGCTTCTACTAGTTTTTCCATTCGTCTGTAAAGAATTCGTGTTAGTATTTTGCAGCTGTGACTTATTAAGCTGATAGTTCGGTAATTTTCACATCTGTCAACACCTGCTTTCTTTGGGATTGGAATTATTATATTCTTCTTGAAGTCTGAGGGTATTTCGCCTGTTTCATACATCTTGCTCACCAGATGGTAGAGTTTTGTCAGGACTGGCTCTCCCACGGCCGTCAGTAGTTCCAATGGAATATTGTCTACTCCGGGGGCCTTGTTTCGACTCAGGTCTTTCAGTGCTCTGTCAAACTCTTCACGCAGTATCGTATCTCCCATTTCATCTTCATCTACATCCTCTTCCATTTCCATAATATTGTCCTCAAGTACATCGCCCTTGTATAGACCCTCTATATACTCCTTCCACCTTTCTGCTTTCCCTTCTTTGCTTAGAACTGGGTTTCCATCTGAGCTCTTGATATTCATACAATTCGTTCTCTTATCTCCAAAGGTCTCTCTAATTTTCCTGTAGGCGGTATCTATCTTACCCCTAGTGAGATAGGCCTCTACATCCTTACATTTGTCCTCTAGACATCCCTGCTTAGCCATTTTGCACTTCCTGTCGATATCATTTTTGAGACGTTTGTATTCCTTTTTGCCTGTTTCACTTACTGCATTTTTATATTTTCTCCTTTCATCAATTAAATTCAATATTTCTTCTGTTACCCAAGGATTTCTACTAGCCCTCGTCTTTTTACCTACTTGATCCTCTGCTGCCATCACTACTTCATCCCTCAGAGCTACCCATTCTTCTTCTACTGTATTTATTTCCCCCATTCCTGTCAATTGCTCCCTTATGCTCTCCCTGAATCTCTGTACAACCTCTGGTTCTTTTAGTTCATCCAGGTCCCATCTCCTTAAATTCCCACCTTTTTGCAGTTTCTTCAGTTTTAATCTACAGGTCATAACCAATAGATTGTGGTCAGAGTCCACATCTGCCCCTGGAAATGTCTTACAATTTAAAACCTGGTTCCTAAATCTCTGTCTTACCATTATATAATCTATCTGATACCTTTTAGTATCTCCAGGGTTCTTCCATGTATACAACCTTCTTTCATGATTCTTAAACCAAGTGCTAGTTATGATTATGTTGTGCTCTGTGCAAAATTCTACCATGCGGCTTCCTCTTTCATTTCTGTCCCCCAATCCACATTCACCTACTATGTTTCCTTCTCTCCCTTTTCCTACACTCGAATTCCAGTCACCCATGACTATTAAATTTTCGTCTCCCTTCACAATCTGAATAATTTCTTTTATTTCATCATACATTTCTTCAGTTTCTTCGTCATCTGCAGAGCTAGTTGGCATATAAACTTGTACTACTGTAGTAGGTGTGGGCTTCGTATCTATCTTGGCCACAATAATGCGTTCACTATGCTGTTTGTAGTAGCTTACCCGCATTCCTATTTTCCTATTCATTATTAAACCTACTCCTCCATTACCCCTATTTGATTTTGTGTTTATAACCCTGTAGTCACCTGATCAGAAGTCTTCTTCCTCCTGCCACCGAACTTCACTAATTCCCACTATATCTAACTTCAACCTATCCATTTCCCTTTTTAAATTTTCTAACCTACCTGCCCGATTAAGGGATCTGACATTCCACGCTCCGATCCGTAGAACGCCAGTTTTCTTTCTCCTGATAACGACATCCTCTTGAGTAGTCCCCGCCCGGAGATCCGAATGGGGGACTATTTTACCTCCGGAATATTTTACCCAAGAGGACGCCAAACCATTATAACAGATAAAACGACACCACATAACAAACCTGACATCATACTCACCAATAAAAAGAAGAAATTAACAGAACTAATCGAAATATCCATACCCAATACAACAAATATACAAAAGAAAACAGGAGAAAAAATTGAAAAATACATGTAACTGGCTGAGGAAGTCAAGGACATGTGGCATCAGGATAAAGTTGACATTATACCAATTATACTATCAACTACAGGAGTCATACCACACAATATCCACCAATACATCAATGCAATACAGCTACATCCAAACTTATATATACAACTACAGAAATCTGTAATTATTGATACATGTTCAATTACCCGAAAGTTCCTAAATGCAATATAACATACCGTACAGTTAAAAGGAAGTGACGCTTGATCAAGGTCCACGTCACTTTCCATTTTTAACCAGACTTAACGTCTGAGGAAAAAAAAAATAATAATAATAATTGAAGAACAGAAGAAATAATAATATTACTAATAAACTACTGTACCTCTAAATCTACAGTTGTGTGTGGACTGCCATGTCATGCCCATGCGAACCATTCATTGACAACTTCCTGAGGAACAGAAAAGTAATCATTCCACAAAAAGGGACTTCAGTGGAGCACAGGGAAATTAGTGAAGGACTTCCAAAGCAATCAGTCTTGGCTCCTGTTCCATTCAGTCTACATATCACAGACCTCTGGGAATATTTTCACATCAATATCCAAATACTATAATGCACAAATTACATGTGTTTATATGATGAAGATAAACATTTAAAGTTGCCAACTAAAGGTGAATGTAACCATTAGTTGCTTGCATGTATAGTGCATAGATAGTAGACTTGAAATATCTACTAGTACGTCCATTCTGATGAAAATCACTAGACTGTGAATTCCAGCAATGCAACTGACACAATACAACTTCCCAATACCAAAACCAATAATATAGTTAGTTGCGGGTGTGCTGTCTGAATGTCTGCGTGCACTAAACTCGCCATAGTGTCTAGTGCGAAACCTTGATACTGCTTGACTGATTATAAATGAAAATCTAAAATTGAAACACTGTATTACAAATGTTATTAGAAGATTTGAAGAAGCATGTAGTATTATAAGAGTACAACTGGAGTATGGTGGGGTTCTGATCAATGAACAACCACGACTTTATATACCAGAGCCTAATAAGGACACATTTGGTTATGTTCACTTGTGCTATGGATCAGTGCCAAAGAGCATATTCAAGATGTTTTATACTATGCAGTGTTTAGTTACAGGGGCTATTACATCAGTGCCAATCACCACATTGCTACTTGAAGGACACAAGCCATCTTTAAAACACTGAAGAAATTTGTTGAGAAGATATATTTTGACAAATATATGTCAGTGTAATATATGGGAACTGATGACTGACTGTACATCTGAAAAATACTGAGTAAATAAGTAAATTTTACCAAGATAGCAAAACACAAACAGATAGAAAAACTAAGAAACAGAGTACACAAAGCTTCAACAATACCAACAAAAACGGGTCATATGAAACAATAATTCTGTAAACTGATGTTAGTATGAGCTTAAAATTTCAAGATCAAAACAAATTGCAAAATGATTTAGAAAAGATATCTGAATGGTGCAAAAATTGGCAGTTGACCCTAAATAACAAAAAGTGTGAGGTTATCCACATGAGTGCTAAAAGGAATTAATTAAACTTCGATTACACAATAAATCAGTCAAATCTAAAGGCTGTAAATTCAACTAAATACCTAGGAATTACAATTATGAACAATTTAAATTTGAAGGAACACAGAAAATGTTGTGGGGAAGGCTAACCAAAGAATGTATTTTATTGACAGGACACTCAGAAAATGTAACAGATCTACTAAAGAGACTGCCAACACTATGCTTGTCTGTCTTCTTTTAGAATACTGCTGCACAGTGTTGGATCCTTACCAGACAGGACCGATGGAGTACATACACTACTGGCCATTAAAATTGCTACACCAAGAAGAAATGCAGATGATAAACGGGTATTCATTGGACAAATATATTATACTAGAACTGACATGTGATTACATTTTCACGCAATCTGGGTGCGTAGATCCTGAGAAATCAGTACCCAGAACAACCATAATAACGGCCTTGATAGGCCTGGGCATTGAGTCAAACAGAGCTTGGATGGCGTGTAGAGGTACAGCTGCCCATGCAGCTTCAGCATGATACCACAGTTCATCAAGAGTAGTGACTGGCGTATTGTGACGAGCCAGTTGCTCGGCCACCATTGACCAGACGTTTTCAATTGGTGAGAGATCTGGAGAATTGCTGGCCACGACAGCAGTCGAACATTTTCTGTATCCAGAAAGGCTCGTACAGGACCTGCAACACGTGGTTGTGCATTATCCTGCTGAAATGTAGGGTTTCGCAGAGAGTGCCGTCAATGCAAACAAGAGGTGACCGAGACGTGTAACCAATGGCACCCCATACCATCATGCTGGGTGATACGCCAGTATGGCGATGACGAATACAGGCTTCCAATGTGTGTTCACCGTGATGTTGCCAAACACGGATGCGACCATCATGATGCTGTAAACAGAACCTGGATTCATCCGAAAAAATGACGTTTTGCCATTCGTGCACCCAGATTAGTCATTGAGTACACCATCACAGGCACTCCTGCCTGTGATGCAACGTCAAGGGTAACCGCAGCCATGGTCTCCAAGCTGATAGTCCATGCTGCTGCAAACGTCGTCGAACTGTTCATGGGGATGGCTGTTATCTTGCAAACGTTCCCATCTGTTGACTCAGGGATCGAGACGTGGCTGCATGATCCGTAACAGCCATGCGGATAAGATGCCTGTCATCTCGACTGCTAGTGATACAAGGCCGTTGGGATCCAGCACGGCATTCTGTATTACCCTCCTGAACCCACCGATTCCATATTCTGCTAACAGTAATTGGATCTCGACCAACGCGAGCAGCAATGTCGCGATATGATAAACCGCAATCGCGATAGTCTACAATCCGACCTTTATCAAAGTCGGAAACGTGATGGTACGCATTTCTCCTCCTTACACGGGGCATCACAACAACGTTTCACCAGGCAACACCGGTTAACTGCTATTTGTGTATGAGAAATCGGTTGGAAACTTTCCTCACGTCAGCAGTTGTAAGTGTCGCCAATTGTGCCAACCTTGTGTGAACGCTCTGGAAAGCTAATCATTTGCATATCACAACATCTTCTACCTGTCGGTTAAATTTCGCTTCTGTAGCACGTCATCTTCGTGGTGTAGCAATTTTAATGGCCAGTAGTGTAGAAAAAGTTCAAAGAAGAGCAGCACATTTTATATTATCGCAAAATATGGGAGAGAGTGTCACTGAAATGATACAGGATTTGGGCTGGACATCATTAAAAGACAGGCATTTTCCCTTGCGATGGAATCTTCCATGAAATTCTAATCACCAACTTTCTCCTCCGAATGCAAAAATATTTTGTTGATACTGACCTACATAGGGAGAAATTATCACCACGATAAAATAAGGGAAATCAGAACTCGTACAGAAAGTTATAGGTGTTTGTTCTTTGTGTGCTGTACGAGATTGGATTGGTTGGTTTGTGGGATTAAAGGGACCAGACTGCTACGGCCATCGGTCCCTTTTTCCAAAAACTTTAAACACTCACAAAGAATAAAAACGAACAATGGAGTTGACAAGAGATGATACAGGACAAGAAAGACTCAGACAGAGACCAGATAAAAGAAATTAAAATCACACAGATTGTGACAGTGGTTGGCCGACCATAGAGACAAAAAGGAAAAGCCAACCACCTAGAAACACACTAAAAATCCGCAGGCCAAAGGCCAGACTCAACACAAAAAAAATGACAAACACATAGATCAAGTGATAAAAGCCCCATGCCCGAATAAGATGCAAAACTAAGCCTGCCATGGCAGTGTCATCTGTTAAAAGGGCTGGGAGTGTATCAGGAAGCGCAAACGCTGCCTGAGCACAGTTAAAAGGGGACAAGCCAACAAAATGTGGACCACTGTCAAAGCTGACCCACAGCGACATATAGGTGGGTCCTCACGGTGCAGTAAATAGCTGTGCGTCATCTGGATCTGGCCAATGCGGAGCCAACAAAGGACAACTGATTCCCTGCGAGTGGCTCACATGGATCACCGCAACACATTTGTCGTCTCCTGGATAGCACGGAGTTTATTTGGTGTGGTCAGGTTGTGCCATTCAGTGTCCCAAATCGCAAAAACTTTGCGGCGGAAGACTGCTTGCAAATCGGTCTCCAGGAGGCCAAAGAGGAGAGATGGTTTACTGGTGGCCTGTTTGGCCAGGCGGTCAACATGTTCATTGTCTGGTATCCCAACATGGCCTGGGGTCCAAATGAAGGTCATTGAGCGTCCACTCCGGTAGAGGGCATAAAGAGACTCCTGGATTAGCCATAACAAAGGATGCCTAGGGAAGCACTGATCGAGGACTTGTAGGCTGCTGAAGGAGTCACTACAAATGACGTAGGACTCACCAGAGCAGGAGCGGATATGTTCAAGAGCGCGATAGATGGCAACAAGCTCGGCAGTGAATACATTGCAGCCAGCTAGCAAGGAGCATTGTTCTGTATGGTCAAAGTGAGCGTAAGCAAAGCCAACAAGACCGTCGACCAGTGAGCCATCAGTGTAGATGATGTCTGAGCCCCCAAACTCGCCAAGAACAGAGAGAAAATTCCGGCGGAGGAACTCAGGTGGGACTGAGCCTTCGGGGCCAAGAAATAGGTCAGCCGAAGCTGCGGCTGAGGTATTGACTATGGAGGGGTACAGAAACGAGTCTGCAGGAAAGGTGGTAGGGGGGAAGCATCAAGGTCATGAAGAAGTGACCGGACACGGACAGCGAAGGGATTCCCAATTCTGGGCCGCCGTTGCGGGAGATGGACCACCGTGTTGGGGAAAAGAAGACGGTAATTTAGGTGACGAGGTGAACTATGGATGTGTGCAGTATAGTTTGTGAACAATAGTTGCTGCCGGAGCCGCAATGGATAAACGCCCACTTCTACAAGGAGACTGTTCACAGGGCTAGATCGAAAGGCTTCCGTAGTGAGGCGAACTCCACAGTGGTGGACAGGGTCTAGTAGATGTAGTACAGAAGGGGCGGCTGAACCATACACCACGCTTCTGTAATCAACACGGGACTGTACAATGGCGTGGTACAGCTGCAGTAGAGTACGACGATCAGCACCCCAGTTGGTGTGGCTCAGGCATTGAAGTAGATTGAGATGTCGCCAGCACTTGTCCTTAAGCTGACGAATATGGGGAAGCCAACTTAAGTGGGCATCGAAGACCAGTTCCAGGAAGCGGTAAGTCTCCACTATGTCTAGTAGTTGGTCATCGGGGTAAAGTGCGGGATGTGGATGGACGGTATGAAGGCAACAGAAGTGCATCACACAAGTTTTGGTGGCCAAAAACTGGAAGCCGTGATTGAGGGCCCGTGACTGCACCTTCCGTATAGCTCCCTGCAGATGGCGTTCAGCTACAGCAGTAGAAGAGGAGCAGAAAGAAATACAAAAATCATCAGCATAGATGAGGGGAGAGACTGACGGTCCTACTGCTAGTGCAAGATCATTGACGGCTATTAGAAAGAGGGGGATGCTCAGGACAGAGCCTTGGGGGACCCCATTCTCCTGTGTATGGGGTGCACTATGGGAAGCACCAACGCGAACTCTGAAAGTGCGGTAGGATAAAAAGTTCTGTCTAAAAACCGGGAATGGGCCACGAAGACCCCACTCATGCAGAGTAACGGGGATGTGGTGTCACCAAGTCGTATTGTAGGCCTTCATGAGATTGAAAAAGACGGCGATGAGGTGGTGTTGCCGGAAAAAGGCTGACCGAATGGCAGACTCCAGGTACACCAAGTTGTCGATGGTGAAGCGTCCTTGGCGAAAACCACTCTGGGACAGAGCCAGAAGGTCCTGAGACTCAAGGAGCCAACTCAACTGCCAGCTCACCATGCATTCAAGTAACTTGCAAAGAACGTTGATGAGGCTAACGTTTTTTTTTATGGTTTTAGGGTGCAAAACTGCTACGGTCATTAGCGCCCAGTCTGTGACTTAGGAAAAGCTAAAAAAAACGAAACTGGAAACCAGCAGCAATGGGAGCAAAACTCAAGAAAGTGGGGAAATCAAAAACAGAAGGAAAGCCTAAAAAACACACCTTTGGAGAGGGGGGGATGTTTGTCCCCAAAAAGAGCTTCAAATTACTCATCTCACTGGCACTAATGAACTCGAGAACGCGATCGGCTGATCGCGTGTCATCTGCTAAAACAGAAGATATATCAGGCGACAGCTGTAGATGGGCGCGTAATGGAGTAAAATAGGGGCACTCAAGTAAAAGGTGTCTCACTGTCCACAGTTGAGAGCAGTGGGGACAGTGTGGGGGAGGATCGCCGCTTAAAAGATGTCGATGGCTAAAAAGACAGTGCCCTATCCGGAGTCTAGTTAAAATTACCTCCTCCCGACGACAAGGTCGGGAGGAAGAGGTCCAAGCACAGGGAAGAGCTTTCATGTCCCGCAATTTATTATTGGGAAGTGTCGACCAATTTGCGTGCCATAAAAGAGCAACATGACGACATAAAACACTCCGTAGATCGTCGAAGGAAATCATGCGAATAGCTGGCCGAAGAAGAGAGACTGCAGGCTTGGCCGCTATATCGGCCACCACATTTCCACAGATACCACCATGTCCTGGGATCTAGAGGAACGCCACAGAGACGCCCACCAAGTGGAGCAAGTGGAGGCAGCCCTGAATCCGGTGGACCAGAGGGTGGACAGGGTAGAGAGCTTGGAGACAGAGGAGAGAGCTGATAGTGTCTGAGCAGATAACATACTGTATCCGCTGATGGCGACAGATGTATTGGACAGCCTGGAGAACAGCGTAAAGCTCCACAGTATAAACCGAACACTGGTCAGGAAGCCGAAATCGATTTGGGGTGTCGCCAACAATATAGGCACTCATAACACCAAGCGATGTTTTTGAGCCATCAGTGTAAATAAATGTGGCATCCTTCATTTGTGGGCAGAGAGCAGCAAATGCCCGACGATAAACAAGAGAAGAGGTACCATCCTTGGGAAACTGACAAAGGTCACGGAGTAGGCAGGTCTGCGGCCGGAGCCAAGGCGGTGCTGTACCCCAAGTTTCCAAGAAAGTTTTAGGAAAGTAGAAGGAAAGAGAATGGAGCAGCTGACGGAAGCAGACTCCCGGATGAAACTGTGGCAACGATGGAAGAACTGTCCGTGGCTGAGACTCATTGAACTTACGCTTGTGAGCAGACACAGTAGATGATGAGGAAACCATTGCGGAAGTACCCCCACGATTACCGGCGTCTCCGATGGTGTGCTCCTTCCTTGTGGGGACCCTCTCTGAGGGCACTCCCGCCTTAGGTGATTGTTCACACCTCCCGAGAAATGGACGGAGGGTCCAATCGGCACTTTCGGAAGGTATCAGCTCGGGTAATCACTCCTCCCTGGGCCTGGCCGATACCAGGGGGTACGTATGTGTCCTACCTGTCTACCCGAGGCGGGGAATTACGGGTTACCCCGTCACCAGCTACGCATGGGAATGCGAGGGTCAGCCTTCAGACATGCACAGGGAGGAAGAAAGAGAAAGGGAGGAACAAGGAAAAGGAAAGGAAAGAAGAGAGGTCTCAAACGCCGCAGTGGAGAAAAGGGTAAAGAGTAGACGTAAGGAAAAAAGAAGGGCAAAGGAAGGACTATAACTGCCAACAGAGAAAGCATTGGAGAGAGACCGATTTACAGTTTCAAGCATCCGTCTACGGACGTAGGCACTAAACGTACCCCCAGAGGGGGAGAAAGGGGAGGGAGGAGGCGGAGGTGAGGCGGAGGGGCAAGATGGGGGATGGGGAAGGATGCGGAAAAGGAAGGTATGCAGCCCGGAAAGGAAGGAGGGCCACACTAGCTCGGGGTCCTGTGCTCACTATGTACGTATCCACAAAAGAGTTGTGGGCCCCACGGGGAGTTTGGGGGGGGGGGGGGGGGGGGGGGGAGCTAGGGTGGTAGCTGTCTACCTCCAGTGGGTTTTTGCCAGGTTTCATAACGGGGATTATGATGCTTTCCCGCCATTGCGACGGGAACTCACCCGCAACCCAGATACGGTTGTAAAGGTAGAGGAGGCGTCACTGGCAGTCCACTGAGAGGTGTTTGAGCATCTGACAGTGGATGCGATCGGGCCTGGGAGCTGTATCAGGGCAAGCGGCTAGGGCACTGTGGAATTCCCACTCACTGAATGGAACATTGTACAATTCAGGATGGCGTGTGTGAAATGAAAGGCTCCAACCACTCTTTCAGGGAGCGGAAGGCCAGTGGGTAATTCACAGAAGCAAAACTCTGAGCAAATTGCTCTGCTAAGTGGTTTGCAATTGTGTCGGAGTCAGTACAGACCGCAACATTCAGTGAAAGCGCAGGGACGCTGATGGGGGTCCGAGAGCCATAGAGGTGCCTGATCTTGGCCCAAACTTGTGATGGAGAGGTATGGAGGCCAATGGTGGAGAAATATCTTCCCCAGCACTCCTGCTTGCGATGGAGCCGTTGAAAGGTAATGAGGTGTTCTAATGAGGGATGCCGCTTCTGACGCTGGAGTGCCCGCCTGAAATCTTTAATCCCCTCAGCGATCTCGGGCGACCACCAAGGCACAGTCCTCCGCCAAGGGGACCCAGAAGAACAGGAAATAGCAGAGTCTGCGGCAGTAACGATGCTGGTGGTGATCGAGTGAACCACCGCATCAATGGCATCATTGGAAAGAGGCTCAATAGTGGCAATGGAGGAGAACAAGTCCCAGTCAGCCTTATTCATAGCCTATCTGCAGTGGCGCCCAGAAGAGTGATGCTGTGGCAGTGACAGGAAGATCGGAAAGTGGTCACTACCGCACAAGTCGTTATGCACACTCCATTGGACAGACGGTAAGAGGCTAGGGCTGCAGATCGAAAGGTCGATGGCTGAGTACGTGCCATGCACCACACTGAAACGTGTGAAGGCACCATCATTTAAAAGGGAAAGGTTGAGCTGTGCCAATACGTGCTCAATAGTGCTGCCTCGGCCTGTTGCCACTGATTCACCCCACAGAGGGTTATGGACACTGAAGTCGCCCAGTAACAGAAGAGGTGGCGGCAATTGGGCTATCAGTGCAGCCAGGACATGCCGCGGGACATCACCATCCGGTGAAAGATACAGGCTGCAGACAGTAACAGCCTAAGGTGTCCACACCCAAACAGCGACAGCCTCTAAAGGCGTTTGTAAAGGGACAGACTCGCTGTGAAGGACATAGATGCAGACGCCACCAGATACCCTTTCGTTAAGCTGCCTGGTTCATATAATAACCCCGATAGCAACGAAGGGCGGGGATTCACATTGCTGGAAACCAAGTTTCTTGAAGAGCAATGCAGAGGAGAGGGTGAAGGCTGAGAAGTTGTCGGAGCTCAGCAAGATGGTGGAAAAAACCGCTGCAGTTCCACTGGAGGATGACATTGTCCATGGCCGAGAAAGGCGTGAAGAGACTGGGGAGGCAGATTAGGCCACTGGGTCACCTGCTGCCACCGATTGAGTACCCGTGCAAGTGCTATCCATTGTGTCTGAGGGACCGGCGAGATCTAGGTCGTCAGCAGACACCAGAATCTCCACCTCATCTTCAGATGCAGAGCTTGAAGGTTGTGGTGGGGTGGGTGCCACTGCAAGTTCCATGGCCTTAGAGGTCTTCCTCTTGGACCTCTCTCACTGCTCCTTGGGTTTCACTGGCTGGGAGGGCTTCACCGATTCAGTCTCTGGGACGGAGGAGGATCGCGAAGCCCTATGACCAGCTGCTTGTGGGCACTTATGCCACTGTCAGGCGTCATCCTTCCTGCTTCTGGAAACCTGAGAAGGGAGGGACCCAAGGGACCCCTTGCGAGCGAGGGGCGCCGAAGAAGTTGGAAACGGGGACAGACGTCCCCGATGGGTGGGGGCTTGCTGCTCCCGAGGTAGGTGGTGCAGGAGCAACAGGGTGGGTAGTGGCCCCCCATTGGCAAGGGGGCATGTGGAGTTGTATGGCTTGGCAATCCGGCTGGAATTCGCTGAACTGATGGGGCTAGCACGATTGTTGTAGCGGCGGCATATGAAGAAGTCATTCGCACAGGATGTAGTCGGTCATATTTCCTCTTAGCCTCAGTATAGGTCATTCGGTCCACGGTCTTATATTCCATGATTTTTTGCTCTTTCTGTAAGATCCTGCAGTCTGGCGAGCAAGGTGAATGATGCTCTCCGCAGTTGACACAGATGGGAGGCGGGGCACATGGAGTATTGGGATGTGATGGATGTCCGCAATCTCGACATGTGAGGCTGGAAGTACAGAGGGAAGACATATGGCCGAACTTCCAGCACTTAAAGCACCGCATCGGGAGAGGGATATAGGGCTTGACATCACAGCGGTAGACCATCACCTTGACCTCCTTCAGTAATGTATCACCCTCGAAGGCCAAGATGAAGGCACCAGCAGCAATCTGATTATCCTTCGGACCCGGATGAACGCGCCGAATGAAATGAACAACTCGATGCTCTAAATTGGTGCGCAGCTCGTCATCAGACTGCAAAAGAAGGTGCCTATGGAAAATAATACCCTGGACCATATTTAAACTATTATGGGGTGTGATGGTAACGGAAACATCCCCCAACTTGTCACAAGCAAGTAACCTTCGTGACTGGGCAGAGGATGCCATTTTTATCAATACTGACCCAGAGCGCAGTTTGCACAAGCCCTCCACCTCCCCAAACTTGTCCTCTAAATGCTCTACAAAGAAATGAGGCTTTGTTGACATGAAAGACTCCCCATCAGCTCTCGTACAAACTAGGAACCGGGGCGAATAACTGTCACTGCCATCCTGAGACTTACGCTCCTTCCCCGGTGTGGCCAGGGAGGGGAACGTTTTGGGATCATATTTCTGAGTGTTAAATTGAGCCCAAGAGTGCTTAGAGACTGTTGGCGGCTGGCCACCTGTGAGAGATGATGTACCATACTTCATTGCGGGTCATCTGCCCTGAAGCCACCCACTCCGACCAAGGGGCCTCCCCACGGGCACCACCCAGCCTCAGCAAGGGCCACCTGGCAGGATGGCCATTGCTGGGAGTCCCGATGCCTCAGGGAGATAGGCATCTACTCCTTGATGCCGTGGGGAGTTAACGGCACAGGCATCAGCAGAGCAGTCCCTGTGTTGTCAGGGGGTTACAACCAACAGGGTACATGGCAGCCCCACCACAACGGGCTGGCTCCCGTGCTGGATATTAGGTGCAAGGAAGTCCATGGTTGCCGTCTCCACAAAAACTAACACTGCACAGTGCATTGTGGAAATCGCACCCAGGAAGGTATCCCCGCCCAAGAGATGGAGAATGAGCGGGACAGCAATGCGATGACGAGAAATCTGGCTAAAGGTCTCAATGCACGATAGACACCACAATGCACCATGTAATGCACCCTTCCTCAATTGGCTCGCTCTTCGGAAGAATTTGGAAATATGGAGGTCAAATCCGACAGGGGACCATCACATATAGGCCGAAACGTTTGAGACTCCTTTTAGTTGCCTCTTACGACAGGCAGGAATATAGCGCCTATTCTTACCCCCGAACCTGCGGGGGGAGTACGAGATTGGAGTAATAGAGAATTGTGAAGGTGGTTCGATGAACCCTCTGCCCAGCATTTGCATGTGATTTGCAGAGTACCCATGTAGATGTAGATGAAAACTGTGATCTTAGCAAAACAAATGCAATGGAATTCCTCCGCCAGCACATAGCAGTGTGCATAATATACAGAGATGGATTCAAGTGGTGGGCCCTAAAAAATGAATGACGAGGGTTATACAAGCCGGTCCCAGACTCTACCACAACAATAGCTGTGTTGATTATCGTACTGGGATCCTAACTATTTGTGCAGACAACCACTGAAGGAACAACAGTCACTAATATCTGATAGCATTAGAAACCTCACAACCATTTTACAAATATAATAGCTAACAAAAAGTTGATATCATATTCCAGATGAAGAGGAAACATAAAAAAATTATAATGGCTTGGACAAAAACGGCATTCTAGAATCCATGAAAATGAAAATGTAGATGCTCTTGCTATGGAAGCATCTGCAAAGGGGAATCTTTTAGTATGAGAAAATTCCAGAAACAGAAATAATTTACACATTCAGAAAGGAGTTGTCAAGGAACTGGCAAGACAAATGATTAAGAACATTTATTAACAAAGGCAGCCAATACGCATTAATTTGTCCAATAATTCAAGTAATGCCAGGTTTCATAAGATGAAAGCCTCAAGAAGTTTCACAACAGATACTGCAAGATTGAAGATCAATCATTGCAGTTACAAGAAACACCTAAATAGGGTCAACCTTGGTGTCACATTCCTGGTTGTCCGTGGCAAGGAACAAGATCCAAGCCTTTTTTTCCCCTCAGTGTGTCAGGAATATAGGGAGCATAAATTGATTGAAATTAACCTTAGAGAACTTGTCCAATAGTTTCCAGTTCCAAACCTCATCAGCTTCTAACAATATAGCTGTACATAAACTATTTAAACATGTCACAGAAACAGAACTATAGAACTTGTGCACTGTCTTCAACATTTGCAACAAAGTACCAAAACATTTGTTCCTGTAATTTAAGGTAGGCTTATACCCTATGTTTAATGTCTCTGTGTCAATAGAAAGAACATATGCAATATAAAAGAGAATTTATCAGTTTATAGTGCACTGTTAAGACAGACAATTTAATTTGTTCTATATAATATTCTTCATCTTATCCAGTTTCAAACATTGTAAGTGAAAATTTGTACCTTTAAATTTACCATAACTGTATGTACCTTGATTCCTGAAAGTCCATTTTGATACTGCATAATTTAGAAATGTTGGAATCTAAAGCATACAAAATCAACAGTAAGATGGCTGTGTGGGCAAATTCTAAAATCCAGCTTACATAAAAAAGTGCCTATCTCTCATCTTGGCCTGAGATGAGGGCTACCATTCCCTATCCTCTTCATCCAAAATAATATTCTGTTAATAAATGAAAAGCAACAGTTTGCTTTTGTTCTACAATATTACTTTTATTTTACAAAATAAAAGTAATATTGTAGAACAAAAGCATTTTCATTTATTATAATGTTGTTTTACCAAGAACTGACACAAGATTCTGTTAACATAATATTCTGTTGCCCATCAAGCCCAATCCCCAAGCTGCCCATGCTTGCAAGCAATCATGCACGTCCTTGGAGCATTCCCCTGTGGACAACATAGGCTGAAGTCCTATCCTTGCACCAGCTCTTCTGAGCCCTACAGCGAGGAGCTGTTTCTCCAATATATTTTTAATTTCCACAATCTCCCATCACTAAATATCCACTAGCCTTCTTCCCATTCCCTTACCATCTCTTGTTTTCCTATATTCTCATTTCCCTTACTGAATGAGCTTTCCAGGTCAGAGGAAAGCAAATTATGCCCAGTTAAACTGTATTCCATGAAGTCTGCTGCTTGGCGACTGATTTACCTTATTATTTGTCTACTAAAAGCTCATATTGCCTTGTAATGATGTAGGTGCTTGAAACACTAACGAGAAATTAATACAAGCTTGTAAAATTTAATAGATAATCTGGTATGGGTGATGTATATATATATATCTACTATATAAAACATTAAATTCTTTTGAACATTGTTCAGACATAAAATCTCTAGTGTAACAAATGATGAAAGTTTTATACAAAAATAATAGTTGTCCAGCAATGAGTTTACTACAGTTACAGAAAACTTATTTTAAAGTGAAATTAAAAGAAAAGAAGGGATATGACAGCTATAAAAGGAACAAACATTTGACACATACTTTTATACTGCAGTGATTGAATTGCACTATTCTACATGTCACATAAGATAAAGCAAATAAAATTGCAACCTACCCCATGGGAGCATAAGATTTTTACATCATTTTAAGACAGAACTTCACATAGCGAAGAAATTAACAGTCATTTGATGAATCTGAGTAACATGTTATAAAACTTTGCTTTTAGACATATTAGCTAATAGCACACATTGAAATAACATTTATTAATGACATACATTGCTATGAAATGTGAGAAAAACTTTTACACAAACAATGGATGTCCACACATTATGCTGTTATTATTTGTCTAAGTTCTCGTTGTTTCTTGAGAAGAAATGCCATCCCATGCACACGGAAATGCTTATCTAATTCTTCCGATGTTTCAAAACTATCATGGCACACACTACATTTGTTTTCATCAGCTTCGTCATCTGATGATACAGTCACTGGGGAGAATCCATTGTAAGGGTCATAACTATCTTGTTTACAATTAAGATTTTCAGTTACATATTTTTCAACATCTCTTATGCCATGGCAGACTAAAAGGTGCTTCTCAAATGATGGTTGGACAATAAAACACATTCCACATTCCATGCATTGGAAAGAACTAGAATCTGTCTTATGAAGGACAATGTGCGATTCAAATTCACCTTTATCAATGTGGGTAAACTGACATTTGAAACATTCATACTTATTGTCTTCTTTTTTTACAACTGGGAATATAAGCTTTCCTGAACTGAAGGGTGTAACAGGTGCAGGTGGTTTGTCTTTGGATCCTAATTTTGACTTCTTTTTCTTTTTAGGTGGTTCAGGAGTTTCAGATTTTTCTCCAGAGGAAGTGTTTAGTGGAGGCTCAAGACTTTCACTGTCTTCTGGTTCCATTTTGATGATAGTACCTAACTCTTTCCCTTTCTGTGAATGTTCAATATTAATTTTTTTCAGAAGTGGAGTAAGTTTATGGATCTCTATGTTTTTGTGCTCTTTGCTAAAATGATCCTGAATATCACTGGACTGTATATTAATTAGCTTTTTGCAAATGTGGCACTTGAACTGCCCAGGAGGAGCTTTGGAATCAGTACTACTATGAGGGCCATTAAATGCAAAACGAGCACTTTCTTTAGTTTCTTCCAATTTTTCTGTCACTATGCTGCCAAGAGGTTTCAATTGCCTGGTAGTAGGTATCACTGTTGTGGGATGTGTGGCTGTAACTGTACTTGAAACCGGAGTTGCCATCAGTTTTGGAGCAGAAACAACAGCTAAAGTTTTATTAGGGCTATTTGCCTTCTGCAGGTGCACAATTGTTTTAGTTCCTGAAGTAAAAATGCTTCCTGAACCTGAGAGAGCATTGTGTTTTTTTAAGCAGTTGTAACATTTGGAAGGAAGCATGGAGTATTGTTCCAATGAAGGAGAATGGAACACAATTTCTCTTTTGCATGAACTACAATTACGAATAACTCTACGGACTTTTAATACACCTCCATCTGTGCTTCTCACAGTTGCTTGTGCAGGCAAAATATTTGCTATTAGAGTATTCTTTTTTAAATCCTGCGTAAGTGTAATGTGTTTTGTTGGAATAAATCTGTTTCCATTTGTCTTCACAGTTACATTGCTGAGCCTGTTGTTGCCGTACTGTCTAATAGGTGGTTTTTCAGCCTGTGAAACCGGTTTCGGTTGTATAGTTTTTGGAGACGACAGCTTCTTCACCGGGAAGCTCCGGGTTAAAATTTTTATTGGAAGACACTTTGGGATATCAGACCTTTGGCTGCTTGTAGAAGTAGTATTATTCCAGTTATTATCATCAATATTATCAACAGATGTCTCTAGGTTGTTGGTGCTAACAGAATTATCACTGCTGTTCATATTATCAGTGGTACTGCTAACAGAGGTATTTTTACCCCCATCTCTGCATGCATTGTCAGTACTACAGTCAGATGCTATCATACTGTCTCCTTGTGAGTTAGTCCCCTGAGCACGATCTGCACACGCTGGTGATCCACTGCACTGGTGTGCTCCAAATACAGCCTTCTGCTGGAAGAAGTTTTTGCATCCAGTACACTCAAACCCAAACGCCAGGCACTTTTTACTGCGGGTATGTTCCAAAACATGACCAGCAATTTGTTCTTTTGGGGTGAGGCGATCTGGGCATATCTGGCACTGCTGAAATTGGAGAGTCTTTACATCCTTTTTCACATGGGCAATTGCCTTGTGTTGATCAACAGAAATAGTATCAAAGCATGCTATGGGGCACAAGTCACATTTAAACACTGTCTTGATGTGATCAGAAAAGTAGTGCATTTCAAGCAATTCAACAGAATAAAAAAGTGTTGCACATTTTGGGCATCTGAATCGAATACACCGAGACAAATGAAAACATGAATAATTGAGGTGAACCAGGAATGATGCCCAAAGAGAGAAGATACGTCCACACTCAGGGCATGTGTGGGGTCTCAATTTTTGATGATACCTCTTATGAGCACGAAGACTACATATTGATGGTAAAATTAATTTGCATTGCTGACATTCTAACCCAGGGTCAACATAACAGCTTGGCCTCAGTAAGTGATTCCTTAAGTCAATAAGAAGTTTCATGCCACATTCCTTGCACACCTCTGGCATTGTTAGGTTTTTGGAGACTTTAATATTACTCATAGCAGTTGTGTAAAGGGCATCTTCTACAGCTGTTCTTTGCTGAGCCTGTTCCTCTGTATGCACTGCAACTGCTGCATTTGTAGTTATCTCAGATGGAGCACCATTTTTGTTGAGTCCAACTGTTGCAGTAGATGAGGGTTTCACAAAAATGTTCTGGGTATAATCTTTGTTTTCGAATGTCTGTTGGTCTGTCCTAAGCTGGTCTTCAGCAAGAGGCGTCACTGTGACATGGAGTGTGTCAGTCAGATATCCTCCAGAGTCTGAGTGTTGTTGTAGGTGGTTCAGAAAGCTGCATCTATTGTAATCAGTGATAAAACGATTGCAGTTTTGACAATGATATTTTATTTGCAAGCTTCGCCTCTTCATGTGGAAATCCAAGCTGGATTGCAGCAGATACCTAGAAAGAAAAATCAGGCTGTAGCTTACACAACATTCAATTGGCAGCTAATTACAGGTTTATATTTCTCACTGTAAGCTGTTCTTCAGAGGACAGTGTATGGTATAGTGTAGTTACTTCCATGTTCTATGGATAAATCATAATTGCAATCTCTGACTATGATAAGGAATGAGATGGTTTCACAAATGCAGTACCCCCCCCCCCCCCCCCCCTCTCTCTCTCTCTCTCTCTCTCTCTCTCTCTCTCTCTCTCTCTCTCTCTCTCTCTCTCTCTCTCTCTCTCTCTCTCTGTGTGTGTGTGTGTGTGTGTGTGTGTGTGTGTGTGTGTGTGTGTGTGTGTGTTTCGATTTTCCAGAAGCTCAGCACCAATAGCAATCTTGCTTATATGCCTGTCAACCACCAAGCCTTAACTACACTGCGAGTGGTTGACCTTTACTTTTTGTATTCTACCCATAGCTTACAGTGTAGTATTAAGTTATCAGTAACTCAAACACGTACACAGGTAAAATGGACAATAGAAAAAGCTACTCGTTCATTCTGTACCTGCTCCTGTACCTGAGGTCATTAACACATGGTTGTGGGGTGGCTCTGAACTTCAAAGTGGTGGAAGACATTTTCACCTTTAATATTTGAATAGCATGAGTAGGTGAGGTGGTGGTGTACAATTCCTGATCAGCAGACTTTGCACTGGTGTCTTGGATTAAATTCTAGACCTCTCTGCAGTGCCTCATGGAGTGAGGGCACGCTACACTGCTCATGGCGATAGAGCTTGACAGCCCCTTTGGTCTGATTTGGTCACATGAGCATCCTACATAAACAAACCAGCTGAGATGGTTTGAGAATTTTCTAAAAATACTTGACCTTTAAGGTTGCTATTTCATGCTCAGTGTATCTAACCCCACATACATCCATCACATTACCTTATAAAGAGTGAACCTGAACTCCACCACCAAAGTTTTGGAGGTGGTTCAGGGACACTTTCTGAGTATTTTGGTGCAAGGAACCTGTGGTCTCTGGTGGCTCATTACACAGTAACTACATTATGTTGAATTTCTTGTTGGCAATTATTTTTCCTTCTATCTGTATGGCAGTGAAATTATCTGCAAATGTAGAAAATATGTACTGTGTGTCTTGTTTGGAAAGAAACTTGTTCCATTCACTCACGATACTTGCTGCTGACAACAGCAATGCCCTCACGATTGCACTCTGTACTGTTTGTGTCTGTCTCAGGTTTGTTTTTCTGAAGCTATTAGTTGCATATGGATAGGTTTAATGACAGACAGTGGCAAAAGTAATGTGATGTGGTTTCATCACTGAGGGAACAGTTCAACATAGTGGCACTGTGCAGCTCTTCCTCTGAATTCAGTGAACCCATACACGAGGTGCATATTGGCCAACTCGTCACGAGTAAAGCTATCCATATTGAACTCTTCATGAGTAAATCTATCCATACTGCAGTTTATCACTGTTAACATACAAATATCACTACCAGAACAACAAAGCCCCAACAGAAACATGTAGTACCAAGTGCGAGATTGAGGGCCAAGAGTGAAGTGGGCCATATTATTGTCAACAACAAGTACCATGAATGAATGGAACCAGTCTATTTCCAAACAAGACACTGCACACACCATTGACATATATGCCATTGTGTAGGTATTTTCAGTCCAATACAACTTCAAAGGTAAATGGAGGTAAGAAATTAAACAAAATGCAATTACTCTGTAATATGCCATGGGAGACAATGGCTCCCTTATACTAAAGTCCTAACAAGGGAACCTCCCCATCGCACCCCCCTCAGATTTAGTTATAAGTTGGCACAGTGGATAGGCCTTGATAAACTGAACACAGATCAATTGAGAAAACAGGAAGAAGTTGTGTGGAACTGTGAAAAAATAAGCAAAATATACAAACTGAGTAGTCCATGGATGACATATGCAACATCATGGACAACTACACAACAGGAGCGCCGTGTACCCGTGGTAGCATGTGCAGCTGCAGAACGAGAGGTCCTTGGTTCAAGTCTTCCCTATAGTGAAAATTTTACTTTCTTTATTTTTGCATAGTTATTATCTGTCCATTCGTTCATTGACGTCTCTGTTCACTGTAATAAGTTTAGTGTCTGTGTTTTGCGACCGCATCGCAAAACCGTGTGATTAGTAGACGAAAGGACGTGCCTCTCCAATGGGAACCGAAAACATTTGATCGCAAGGTCATAGGTCAACCGATTCCTCCACAGGAAAACACATCTGATATATTCTATACGACACTGGTAACGGCATGTGCGTCACATGACAGGAATATGTTGTCGACCCACCTAACTTGTACACTTGGCGAATGGGTAAAAAGATTCTTCTACCTTGCCCGATTTAGGTTTTCTTGTGGATGTGATAATCACTCCCAAAAAAGTGATGAAAACATAAGAGTTTGTCACATAAACTGAAAATAAAAAATTAAACTTTACACTCGATGGAAGATTTGACCAAGGACCTTGGATTCCGCAGCTGCTCATGTTACCACGAGACCACGGCGCTCCTGCGTTCCCAGTGTCCTTGATGTTGCTTATCTTCCCATGAACTACTCAGTTTGTAGATTTTGCTTATTTTTTCACAGTTCCACACAACTTCTTCCTGTTTTCTCAGTTGATCTGTGTTCAGTTTTTCAAGGCCTATCCACTGTGCCAACTTATAACTAAATCTGAGGGGGGTGCGATGGGGAGGTTCCCTTGTAAGAAATATCCCTAGACAAAATCAAGCATTTTGTCAGTGGTGTTGTGGTTCACCCTGTGGAAATCTTCATTTACCAATGAAAATGTTCTAAATGGTGTCACAATAATATATTAAAATAAAGCTTTATACCTTAAAACACATGGTACACATTATAAAAACTATAAATGAATACAGGTAAAAGTAACTTACCTGTCATGACAAATTGGACAGGTATAGAAATTCTGAGGCTTAAAAGGCTCATCATCTTGTAGAACTGGTTTGTAAGGTGGCAAAGCAGCATTTAGAATCTGGTCATCCCAATGTATCCCACTAGAATTACCATTTATATCTGAGTGATTATCTTCCTGATGTGGGCTCTCACTTACCTGAAACAAATTAAACAATTCATAAAAACGTTGAAGGATTTCAGTTTCTTTCCTGAAAGCGAATAAAATTCTTATACAGAGAGAACAAAAGATACCTTTGTGGTGTGTCATTAAAGATTTGTGTCTACGAAAGCCATTCAGAGTCAACTATGAACTTAAGCTTGTCAACTACCTTTCATTTTGGGACTTGTAAGGTACCCTCCAAAGGGCAAGCCATACAAGATCTCACAGATTAAATATTGACAGAGCTAATGAAGAAGAATTATCCTGTTGGCATATTCTTTGTCTTTGCCAAAGCACCTGATTATTTTATCTCTAAATTCTGGTCAGAAATCTAAAATGTTATGAAATAAATAAAATCCCACTTGTATGGGGGAAACCTTTTAAGCTTCATAAAGAAGCAAGAGACAGTTTTAGTAAGATTATGCAGACTTAACTGGAGAATCACTGCTTGTGGAGAACTGAATGTTGAAGTTAAACAATGAAAAGTGCATGTTGGAATGTCAACAATTCTATGAAAAGAATAGACTGTTACTTACCATAAAGATGATATGCTGACTTGCAGACAGGCACAATGAAAAAGACTATTAGAGGCAACAGGACAAGGCTATAGAGTGCAGTGTGGGGAGGCTGTAAGGGAGGGAAGGAAGGACGAGGTTAATGGGGAGAGGAAAGAAGAGGGGCAGAGAAGGGGAAAAGACTGGTGAGTGCATAGGCAGAAAGTAGTGCAAAATGAGGGTGAGAGGACGTGATTTAGGAGGAGGTGATAGGACAGAGGGGGTGCAAACAGTTGGATGGAGGGTGTGAGGACAATTTGTTACCAAAGGTTGAGGCTGGGGTTATTTTGGGAGCAAAGAATGTGTTGTAAGGATAACTTCAATCTGCGCAGTTCAGAAAAACTGGTGGTGGAGGGGAGAATTCAAATAGCTTGGGTTGTGCAGCAGTCATTGAAATCAAGTATGTTACTTCCAGCTGCACATTGTGACACGGGTTGTCCACTTTGCTCTTTGCCACGGTTTGGTGATGACCATCCATCCTGGTAGATGGCTGGTTGATAGTTATACCAACATAAAAAGCTCAGCAATGTTTGAAGCAGCACTGGTACATGACAGGGCTGCTTTCATAAGTAGCCCAGTCTCTGATGGGGTAGGAGATGCATGTGACATGACTGGAATACGTAGTGGTGCATGGGTAGATTGGGCAGGTCTTGCACCCGAGTCTTCCACATGGATACAATGCCTGTGGCAAGGACTTGGGATTGGGAGTGGCATAGGAATGGACCAGAATGTCTTCGAGGTTGAGTGGGTGATGGAACATCACTTCAGAAGGGGTGGGAAGTATCTTGGGTAGGATGCCTCTAATTTCAGGGCACGAAGACAGATAATCAAGCACATGCGCCTGACATAAATGTCCACACTATGAGGATGAGCGTGATAAGTGTGTGGAATCTTCATAGGGTGATCTCCCATAAAATTTCTCAACACACCCTCAGTCCTCCCACCACCCTCAACAAGCAGCTACGCAAGAGAGCCCCCTTCATCACCCAATACCACCCCAGACTGGACCAATCGAACCACATCCTTTGTCAGGGCTTTTCAGCTCACAGAATCATGAGGGTATCATTGCAGTGTGTGTGAAGTCTGTTGCATTCAGCCCTAGTCAAGATATATGGCAGAGTTTAGATTTTGAAATAATCTGGCACGTTTTGTGACTTACACACACTCCACAATGACTCCCTCATCGTGGCTTTACCAGCTGACAAGGGCAATGCATATGTTATTCTGAATAAAGCTGAATACGATGCTAAAATTCAGTTGATTCTTGAGGAGGATACCTACCGGACACTGTCACGGGACATGACGTCAAGAATAATGAGGAAGACATTGGAGCTTCTAAAACAGTCATCACTGGAAGATGCCATTATTAAGAATCTCCACCCTCAGGCACTAAGACCACCTATGTTTTATGGGCCACCAAAGATGCACAAAATGGGTTTTCCTCTTCACCCTATTGTGAACACTATTGGGTCACCAGCTTACAGAGTAGCAAAACATCTGGGCAGCCTTCTTAATCAGCACGTGGGTTACTGTATGCATAACATCAAAAGCACCAATTATTTTATACACCAAATTAAACATCTGCTTCCTGGGCAATGTGATATAATGGTCAGTTTTGGTGTGGTCTCCCTATTTAAGCATGTTCCTTTCAAAGACTGCACAGATCCCCTCTCCCAGTTATTTGATAGTACAGTTGTGGGATTGTTTAAGCACACATTGCCATCACCATATGTCCTATATGGCAGCCAGTATTTTAACCAGTTGGATGGAGTGGCAATGGGAATTCCATTAGCTCCATCCATAGCCAACCTTTTTATGGAGAAATCTGAATACTTTGCTTTGGACACAGCTCCCAAAAAGTCTAGTTGCTTTTATCATTATGTTAATGACACATTTATCATCTGTCTCCATGGATGTGAAAAACTGGGAGACTTCTTAGAACACCTTAACTGCATTCATGACCTCATTAGTTTTATGATGTAAGTAGAGACAGGTGGTGCATTGCCCTTCCTTGACATCCTCATTCACCAGAAAACCAATGGACACCTCAGTTACAATGTGTACAGGAAACCTACAATACAGATCGGTATCTGCACGCTCTTAACCACCACCGTCCAGAGCAAAAACATGGCGCTCATCTTAGACGAAGAAAATCTGGCACTAGAACTACGTCACCTTCCAAAAGTCTTCCAGACAAATGGCTACAATCACCACCAGGTATCATGGGCTATTTCTGGCGAGACACACAAAAAAAACACCACTGAAGAAGAGAACAAGAAACTTCCATTTTGCTTTTCTGTGGCACAGTGTTGGGAAAGATTAGCCTCCTCCTGATGAGACACAACATCTCATCAGTATTCAGCTCTTGAGGCCTGCGAAGGATGCTCTAGGGCTCATAATGCCTTGAGTGTACTAAATACCATGTCAGAGTGGCCACTACTACAGTTACCATACAGTACGCACTGTGAAGCAACGCCGGATGGAACACTGGAGATGCTTATGCGTATGCAATCCTGAAAAATCAGCCGTGGCAGCACAAACTTTATAAAATCTACACCCAATTCTACATGATGAAATATTTGCCATTATGAGGATGATGGGATTTTGGGATAGCGTCACAAAAGAATCAGTAGAAATAAAAATATCTGAAAACACCATCAACAAGGATGGCAGTTTGGGGCAAAAACATTATTACACTTGGTGAGGGAGACAGCATCAGTGATGTCACAGCCAGTGGTGCGGCTATATAACAGCGAGGCCGCTGCGACATGGCAGGCATTTATCACTTGACAATTGTTGATGAGAACTCAGCTGAAAGCTTGTGGGATTTTTACCACCTGATGTGGCTGGAAGCCCAAGAAGATTTTGTTAATTCATATTTCCCTGAGACAAGCATTCACACAATGTACAGTTTGTTTCTCCTCGGTATTCTTCCTGGTCAGGATTATCGCAGCCTGCAGAACATATTGCCAATAAAAGTTTATCATACGTACCTAAAAACCTTCCTAGTTACTGGTAAGTTGAAGGCATAGGCATCAGCTTTATTAGTTTATTTTCTCTTCTGTTGGTCTGATCCCTGCTGGCAACACAGAATGACCCAGAAAGTCACTATCATTTGCCATAACTGACATTTTTCTTTGTTCACACCACCACACCTAATTGATAGACCATATTGAAAGCCTGCTGGAGGTGTTATTGATGTTCTCGCATGGTGAAGATGGAAAAATTAGCATGTCTTCAAGGTAAGGAAAACAGAAGGGAAACTTGTGCAGAGAGGAATCAATGAAGCACTATCAAGTCCGTGCTGAGGTTTTGAATCCGAATGCTATGTACAAAATGTTGGACAGCCCAAAGGAGGTAGTTATAGGAATCTTTGAAATGTCGTATGTGACCTTTGGTATCTGTAAGTAAGCCTTTTGACAGCCTATAATTTGAAGACTGAAGCACCTGATAATGGATGACAGAAGTCCTGTATATTCAGTACGGGATACTGGTTGGAACTGGTTCGAGGATTGACGGCTCTGTAATCTTCACATACCTGATATCTACTGTCTTTTTTACTGAACCAAATGAATCAGGGAAACCCACACACTGTTGGAAGGTCATATGATGCCTTTTGTTAACAAATCATCTACTGCAACTTTCACTACATGTAACTTACAAGGGGGACAGTTGCTGTGCCTTATAAAAGATGGGAGGTCCCTCTGTAGTTTCAGTCGTATGCACTGTAACCTCTTAAAGTTGTGGCCTTGGTGGGTAAGGGGTTGAGAAGTGCTAAACGTATGTGCATGGGAGACTGTCACTAAGTACATAGTCACTAACTTATGGGTGAGTCACTGATACAAAAGCAAGGTTTTTGTAGAAGATAGGCAATGTCATCTGTGATGATTCTGAGTGATGCAGTGTTAGCTATTTGCACAGCTTCTCTTAGGGAGGAGTGTGTGTTCTTGTCATATTTAGATTCTACACAGTCCAAATCAAGTAAAAGGAGTGTGTGTTCTTGTCATATTTAGATTCTAGAAAGTCCAAATCAAGTAAAGCCTTGGTGGGCAACTCACCAACACATCTACATTTATTATCATCCTTTTTGGTCCCTTCCTACCCCTTATATATATATATGTGAATGACTTTCCACTTAACATTCAACAATCAAAACTGGTACTTTTTGCAGACGATGCTAGTGTTAAAATAAATCCCATTATAAAGAAGGCAGTAGAAGTAAATGATGTTTTACAAAGAATTATTAACTGGTTCTCTGAAAATGGACTCTCTCAAAATTCTGAAAAAAGCCACTACATTCGATTCTGTACAACAAAATGAGTTATACCAAAAACTGATGTAGCACATGAGGGAGAGTCAGTAAGTAGGGTACAATGCTCCAAAGTTTTTGGTGTGCATATTGACGAAAACCTAAACTGGAAGAAACATATTACTGAGCTTCTAAAACAATTAAGTTCAGCTACTTTTACTCTACATGTAATCACTAATCTAGGAAACAAACATATCAATCTCCTGACACATTTTGCATATTTTCAGTCAATAACATCATACAGTATAATTTTCTGGATCAAGAAAAAAAGTATTGATTGCAAAAAATCGAGCAGTGAGAATAATATGTGGTGTTCACCAACAGACATCATGTAGGTACTTCCTCAAGAAGCTAAGCATTTTAACTGCACTGTCACAATACATATTTATGCTAACAAATGTCATCATAAATAATCCATCACAATTTGAGAAGAAACATGATGTACATACCTACAACACTAGATGAAAAACTGATCTTTATTACCCATTGTTGAAGCTGTCCTTGGCTTAGAGAGGAATTCAATAAGCATCAATAAATTTTTTGATATCATTTATCCAACATAAAATGTCTGACAGGTAGCAAAGCAAGTTTTAAATTTAATTTAAAATCATTTCTCCTGAACAACTTCCTCTATTCCATCAAAGAATTTCTACTTAAAACCTCGTAGCAAGTAAAAAAGAAGTTTTTAAGTGAAGCCGTATGAGTAGCGATAAAATGACAATGTGTTTATTAATGTTAGTACCGATCATGTACAAATATAACATCATCTCGACAAAAGAATCATTCAAATGATCTATGGAACAAGTAACTAACTAACTAACTAACTAATGAAATGTAGTGGTGTTCGGGATCATGCCGATTTTGGAACCTGAGTCGACAAGAAAATATTGGTTGGTACTGCTGTGCTGTGGCTCTGTGTCTACACTGCATGCAGCCCACAATACACCCAGACTGCGTGGGCATCTGTCTTCCTTTTACATCACACAAGCCCCCGGCCATGTTCTGCATGGCCACCAGATGGCAACCCAAGCACCATCAGAGGTTGCTTGCCCCACAAACCTTTTCCTTACATGAATCATGTGACTGAAAATAGAACCAGCTGTATCCTGGTGCCTGGGACTGTATTTGGGCCAGCTCATGGGCCCTGAGCAGCCGGTTCACTGTCAGTCAGCTTCCTAGGCCAGGCGCCAAATGCAGTTGCATTTCATCAATCAGGAGCCCACTCTGGAGTCATCGCTACACCAGCATCACAGTTTGCTTCCGTATTCGTGTCCTAGATCTTCCAACATGGCTGCACCTTGAAGAAGATGTGCCCCTGTGCAGTAACAAATCTTTGGATTTGTAATTTATATTTATTCTGTTCTTGTCACCAGCTTCCCCGAACTTAGCTTTGGACTGAGATTTTGATAAATCCCTGAGCCTTATTTTTTTTACCACCATTGGTGGGCACATTAATTACTACTGTCAAGTACGTAGAAGTGGCCACTGTAGTCAAATGCTGGAAGCGAAGTAGTTTCATTCATGTAGATCGATTTTTAGCATAGTTTCATAATATAATGACCTCTAATGCCTAATGAAGTGTTTGGTTTCTTGCACTGAGGGGAGCACTTATGCATGGCAGTTCTGAAGCACATGTGGAACCAGCATAATCATGCAATCTGTGGCCACTGGTAGCACCCTTGGTGCTGAGCAGCACTGGTCAGTTTGCTGTTGTCAGCTGATCACAGTGCATCTTGGTCGCCGGAAGGTACTGACCTGTGGTGGGAGCATATGGAGTCTAATGCGTTTGATCGTGCTCAGACGCTGTCAGCCGAGGTGAAAGCCAAGATAACTGCTGCCATTCCATGTATATCTGGTCATGACACATTGGATGCGGTTGGCCTGCTCAGTAGCTGCCAGCTATGCTGTAGCACTTCACATCTGCCAAGTATATGTTCTGCTGGTGGCCAGTGGATAGCAAGGGCACCCCATCTTGTAACACAAAAACACGATCTACCATCTGTAATTTAGCCTCTTGTGTGAGGCCTTCATTACAAATTAAGGACACTTTAATCCAGTGAGGCAATTTACTTTCCCATGTGCCCACAGCATACTGGCTGGTACTAATGCTGGATACACTAGACTTTGTAGGTAACATCAGAATGTTAGGGTGCCCATCCATTCAACTGCTCAGAGAAAATTGGCAGTCATATTTGTTGCTCAGGTCAGTTTCACAGTCTTGGCCATCTCAAATCTGTTAAAAGTAGATGGTTATAGGACCTCATCATTTATGATAGAAGCATACTCTCCTGTGCGATGTAATAATGTGGAATATTTCACTGTATTCTCAATAACACTGTGAATGAAGAACATTTACTCTATGGTTGCTAACCATGTTTGTGATTGATCTGGTAGGAATTGAGGCAGTTTTGATAACATGTGGTGAACAGCAGAAACATTGCTGGAAAAGTGTCTGAATGACACTAAAGTGAGTTGATCTGGGAGTGTCATCAGGCATAAGCCCATCGACATGGTAAGGAACATGGAAATCTTTTGATGTGGCTTGACCAGCCAAGCCCCACCAAGGAGTAAAAATGGATCTGTCACCTCAAAAACTGGTGCGGTAGCACAGTTCGAACTGGGAGGAGTAAGAATGCAGTGTTGCACCTGCACACTAGGATCTAATGTAGGTCCTGTAACACATGCAGGTATCAGTTTCTGTTGTACCTCCATGAGATAAGTCAATCAGATCTGTGGGAGGCACTTTCACTAGCATCTTAACACATGGGTGAATCATTTTGTTCATAGCACTACGCAATCCATGAGAATCAAAACTGACGAAAAGTCCCAATGACCTTTGATGGTCCGCAGTATTCAATATATTGTCGGGAAGGTTGGTAGTGCTGCATGTTTGTCAAGTTTGTAAAAAAATGTATAGCTGTTGGCCACCAACATGGGATCTTCGTAGCAGTTAGTATGCAGAATAACATGTGGATAATGCTGCCATTTTACCACTTTATTCATGTAAATCCATAGAATAATAAATGGACACTTCAGTCACCTGAGTACACAGCAAGACAATAACAACAAAAAAAAACAAAGACAATAATTAGTTTACAGAAATACACTCTTTCACTGTTCTTAATGTTGATTTTGAAATGTCAATTTTAGCAGTCAGTGCCGCCACAGATGTTTATGTACAGGTCATATTGCAGAAGTATGCTGCAGCACATTGGGAACCAGGCACTGACTCCATCTGAATCACGTTAACAACATATCTGACTGTGATCCTGTGCTGGTACTTAACAAAACTTTGCTACATACAAAAGTGCAAGAAATTCCAGTGGCTTTTCTTTTTGATACCAGCACATCAGTTTCAGACATGTACTTTTATGCGGGCACTCCCTCGTCTTAGCAAAACGTAATCAAAGTTGTGGGTATGTGGCCATCATTAGGTTCCACCTTTAGGTTGTGTGCAACTGGCAGTCACCTATAGTCAGTTGTCTCAAATGTTGTCATTTGTGGCTGTGGAATATTCAATGGTTGAGTACATTTTGGCCTTATTGAATATTCTGTCTCTGGAGTTTCATTACATCATGAACTACACTCTATCAGTTCAGCTCACTGGTTCTCTATGGGGTGTAAACTATCTCGCGTCCGTGGAAGAAGTCCACATGTGCACGCTGGGTAATGCTAAATGAGCTAGAATGATAGCTGGCACCAAACTTATCTTCTCTAGAGGATCTCCTGGCCTTGCGCACATGGAAGCAAGCCTGTCAGATAATGGCTCCTGCAGGAGCTGCATGATGTATCCTTCACTTATGTATTTTATAGTGCATTTTATCATATAATTTCATAATGTAGTAAGTGTAAACCATGTGTGTAGCACCATAAGCTAAATAAAATAAATACTGGTTCTCTATGAAGCCACTGATACACTTTGTTAGCAATATATGTGAACCAAACCTGTGATTTTTCTAAGCTCACCTGATACCACTGGCCATTAAGTATGAGGTTAGGATTGCAATAGACAGATTAGAACCTAAATAGGTTTCCTATTTCTACAGTCAGTGGGCTTTGCCCTTAGTGGTCCCTTACTGGTGGTTAGGATGCCTAGGGGCTTTCTTAAGTTGTGAGGAGTCTTCAAGCAAACCAGTAATGCAGAAGGCTACATTGAATCTTATCCCTTGCTTAGTCTACATGAAATGTCTTCTAAATTTTCAGAGGGCAACTATTTTCTAACATCAATCTTGCAGAAGCGTACTTTCAGTTACATCTTGAGCAAGATTTTAGTTTTTAACACGCTTTTCAGAATGAACCAATATAACAAGTTGCCTTTTGGTGTCACCAGTGACCTCTGTCATATTCAAGAGGTTTTGTGTACTGACTACTGCAGTGATTTTGCATTGTCTGAATTAGCTTGATAATATTCTTGACATTGATGCACAAAGGAAGAATATGTCACAGTCTACGCCATATTTTTGCAGCCCTTGCACAAAAAGGTGTTAAGTGTAATTTTTACAGATACTCCTTCTCTCAACCAGTGGTCAATTATTTAGGCTATATCCTCAACAACAGGGCCTTTGGCCCACCAGTGAATATGTAGACATCATTCAGAACATGCTTCTGCCTAAATCCATAAAGGACCTTCAAGTATTTCTCGAAAAATTGAATTAATATGCTTGTTTTATTCCCAGGCAGCCTCCACAGCCCACCCACTAAATCATCTGTGTAAAAAGGGAGTCCACTTTCAATGGTCAGAAGAATCCCACCTGGATTTTTAGAAATTAAAATCAGCTCTTCATTCAGCACAATACCTTATGACTAATCAGCCCCCACTTGCCATAGGTATTGGCAAAAAATGCACCTCCACATGGTACCAGGGCTGTTCTCTACCATAAACTAAACATACATGTCATACACCAGCTCTTATGTAAACACTGTTTGGCCTTTTACATCAGCATGACTACCACCCAGTTATCAGTCAGGATGAATGGGCATAGGCAGAGGGTATATACAGACAACACATAATATACTGTTGCAGAGCATGCACTACAACATGACATTCATGATCTTGGTGTCTGTTTCATCACACGTGCCATCTAGATTCTTCCCCCAGACACCAGTTTTTCAGAACTCTGCAGGTGGGAACTAGCACTACATGTCCTTGGTTCTCGCCACCCACCTCACCTTAATTCCTATGTCTCAGCATTTCTTCATAGTAATTGCTCCTTTCTTCACTCCATTTTATTTTCTACATCTTCCATTTTCTGACTTGTCTGTTTTTCACTGTCCTGCCTCTCACCTGTGTTGCGTACAATGCACTTAGCTTTACACTCTTATTAACTGATGCACGGTGTTTTAATAGCAATCTCTGTCTTGCAAATTGCCCTGTCTTCCACCTTTACGCTCTCAGGTTTTCAAATCTCATCTGCTGCAGTCCCCAACAATCAGTCTTTCCTTCTCATCCCGTCTGGTAAGTCTCCCCTGACCCGGGGTTTTGGACGACTTTTCTGAACTATACCCCTTTCCCTAAGCCTCTCCAGACCTTTTCTTTCACCCCTCTTTCTTCCCCTTCAACTCTTCTGCCAGAAGAAGGAGCTACTGGCTCCAAAAACTTGTAAAAGTTAAATCCTTTTGTGTGTGCGTTCCCCGCTGGTGATTGGTGAGCAGATTTTGTATCTATCCATTTACATTATATAATCAACACCTGATTATTTCTGTTGTTATAAATTAAACAATGGTACGGAGAGGCAACCAAATTATGTGCAAGTCATTTACCCAGCACAAGAATGTTATTCACAGATCAAAAAGGAAGCATTAGCGATCTTATTGGGTGTACATAAATTTCACACTTTTTGCATGGTCACAAATTTCATCTTATTATTGACCACAAACTGCTATTGTCGCTTTCTGGACTTACGCCAAAATTGCTGGAGTGAACACCACATCGCCTTCATCAATAGGCTCTCTATTTGACAAATTTCCAGTAATCCATTCACTATCATGCTTCACCTCAACATTATCTACTGGCCTTGTACGGATGGCAATTTTGCACAGGTGGGTTGCCAGTGTGCCATTTGGCAGGCACATCAGCCATCCACGCCCCAGTCAATCTCTCTGTGGCCAGTGTAACACAGCAGTGGGAGCAATTTCACATCGGCTGCAGTGTTGTTTGACAACACTGGTGGCCACGGTGGAAACTTTGGAACTGATATTCGCAATAGAGGGTGCACCCTGTACTCTGGTGACTGACAATGGTTCCCAATCCACAGCTTCTAATTACCAAATGTTTTGCATCCTCAATGGAACTAAACATTTTACCACAACCTTCTTCCATACAGTCCCAAATGGGTTGGAAGAACGATTTATTTATACATTCAAAATTTAAATGCTGAAATCATTAGAGCCTCCTAAATTGACTTCTGTGCTTCTCATCTTCCTATCTTCTTAACGGTCCTTGCTCGTCATTGGTCGAAGCTTGGTGGAGCTCCTATGACACTTTTGGATGCTGGGTCCTGTTTCTGCATCCAGAACATGAAGCAGATGCGGCCTTGCCATACTGTGTGGGTCACTGAGTGTGGGCATGCATATTTAGGCAGAATCCAGGATGGATCAAGGGATCCATGGAATATCTTTTCTGAAAATTACTTCAAGCAGATAATTAAAGAACCAACTGATGAAGGTAACATCTTAAACTTCCTAGCAACAAACAGACCTGAACTTATAGAACAAGTTAGTGCAGAGTAAGATATCAGTGAACATAAGGCTGTGATAACAACTATGTCTACGAGCATTAACAAAGAATGTTACAATAGGTAGAAAAATATCTTTGCTTAGCAAGAGTGACAGGGTGCACATTGAAAAGTATGTAAATAGTCGCATCAAATATTCAGTGCTTAGGATGAAAATGTGGAGCACAAATGTAAAAAATTCAACAGTATCATTCAATATGCCTGAAACAAGTATGTTCCAAGCAAAGTTTTAATACGTGGGGAAGATCCACCACGGTTTAATTGCCATGTTAGAAAACTGCTATGTAAACAAAGAGAGCTTCACCAACACAGATTCATGAGAAAACAAAACCTAGCTGACTAACAAAGGCTGAAAGAAGCAAAATGCCATATGGAGAGGAGTGGAACAAGTGTCCAATGACTCTTAAAGTAAATCTTGTCAACTGATCTGACTAAAAAACCTAAGAGGTTTACGTCTTACTTAAAACCAGGAAGCTTTTGAAACTCATCTATTAAGCCAATCTGTGACCATACTAGCACTGAAATGGTAGATAACAGAGATAAAGCCAAAATACTGCAGCAGTTTATCATAATTCACAGGATCAATGATGGGTACCCAGTGAGAGGAAGAAAGTGCAGATCATTCTCATTTTCAAGAAGGGTCGTAGGACAAATGCACATAATTTCAGGCCTATATCATTGATGTCAATTTGTTGCAGAATTATGGAATATGTTTTATGCTGGAGAGTTATGATTTTTTTTTTGGAAATGAAATCTCCTCTATAAAAATCAACATTGTTTCTGCAAACAGAGATCCTGCAAAACTCAGCTAGCTCTGTTCCTCCATGAGATCCACAGCACTGTAGACAATGGCACTCAGCTTGATGCTGTGTTCCTTGACTTCAGGTAGGCATTTGACACTGTCCCACACTGCCATTTAGTTAAAAAAAAATACAAGTTTACTATCAGACCAGATTTGTGACTGGATTCAAGCCCTCCTTGCATATACAATGCAACATATCACCCTTAATGGAACAATACTGACAGATGTAAAGGTAACTTCTGGAATACCTCAAAGGAGTGTGATAGAATCGTTATTGTTTGCAATAGATATAAATGAAGGTGTCGGGAGCTCTTAAATACTGTTCACAGATGATGCAGTTGTGTAGCAACGTCAGAAGACAGTATCAATTTGCAGAGTGACCCACAGAGGATTGATGAATGGTGCAGGCTCTGGCAGTTGACCCTGAACATCTATAAATGTAACATACTGCAAATACATAAGAAAATAAATCCACTTCTGTACAACTATATTGTTGATGAGAAATTGCTTGAAATAGTGTCTGCCATGAAATATCTAGAAGTAACCTTAAATATCTAGGAGTGACTTTAAATGGAATGACCGCATAAAGCAAATAGTCAATCTGGGACCTTTAGCAGGTAGAACTCACAAAAGAGGTAGAGAAGATCCAACAATGAGCAGTGAAAATCTCCTCTATAAAAATCAACATCATTTAGTCAGTGCGAGAGCATTACAGAAATGCTCAACAAACTCCAGTGACAGACCCTACAAGTAAGGTGTTGTGCATCACGGAAAGGCTTACTACTGAAATTTCGAGAGAATACTCTCCGGCAAGTGTCGGACAACATATTACTTCCTCCCACATACATCTCGCAAAATGATCATTATGAGAAAATTTGAGACATTACAGCTAATACAGAAGCTTACCAAAATCATGCTTCCCACACACCATTCATGAGTGGAACAGGGATCAGTTAGTGGTACCAAAAGTACCCTCTGTCACATATTACCAGGTGGCTGCAAAGTACTGATGAAGATGTAGATGTAGGAACAGCAGGGGCACCACGTGATGCTGGTGGCTACATTATGAGGGTTGCTACGTCAGCACCGCAACCAATACCAGTAGCAGCACCCTAGTCAGCAGCCTCGTATCAGGGATTCCACCATGGGCACAGTCA
Source organism: Schistocerca piceifrons (assembly GCF_021461385.2). Lineage (NCBI taxonomy): Eukaryota > Metazoa > Arthropoda > Insecta > Orthoptera > Acrididae > Schistocerca > Schistocerca piceifrons. Next base: position 644,059,723 of record NC_060142.1, read on the forward strand.
CAACCACATCGCAGTGTACTTCACTTGGGGGTCACAGAGGATGGCCATCTGGTTCCCCCTTCCAGCAGGCTGAAGAGCACACCCATGGACGTTTTTCTGGTTTCGCCGATGGTTGAATTATCAGATCTGCTGAGTTCCTCAGGATGCCTCTGCTTCCAAGAGTGATGAGACTGTTATCTGCACTCCATGGGCTGGTATAACATTTCCATATAGTATGTGTGGTTTCCATCACCGTAAAACGTATTTGGAACTGTGGCTAATATTATAATTTCAATACAGAGGCCCAACAAAATAGTTGTGCTTGGTCTTATATTAATTTCGTTGAGAAACTATTATTGTTTGTCCTGCTGGAATTACATATTCTTGGAGACATACTGAGTCTCAACTTTATCTTTGATAAGGGTAGAAGACCCCCACCCCCATGAACCATACACCTTGCCGTTGGTGGAGAGGCTTGCGTGCCTCAGTGATACAGATAGCCGTACCGTAGGTGCAACCACAACGGAGGGGTATCTGATGAGAGGCGAGACAAACGTGTGGTTCCTGAAGAGGGGCAGCAGCCTTTTCAGTAGTTTCAGGGCAACAGTCTGGATGATTGACTGATCTGGCCTTGTAACACTAACCAAAACGGCCTTGCTGTGCTGGTACTGCGAACGGCTGAAAGCAAGGGGAAACTACAGCCGTAATTTTTCCCGAGGGCATGCAGCTTTACTGTATGGATAAATGCTAGAAACATAGGTTTGTCTTTTCTTAATCTAGCTTCTAAAATAAGTCGTAGGGTCATTATTGCCTCACGTGTTCCCATATTTCTATGGAATCCAAACTGATCTTCCCCAAGGTCAGCTTCTGCCAGTTTTTCCATTCATCTGTAAAGAATTCGCTTTAGTATTTTGCAGCCGTGACTTATTAAACTGATAGTTCGGTAATTTTCACATCTGTCAATGCCTGCTTTATTTAGGATTGGAATTATTATATTCTTCTTGAAGTCTGAGGGTACTTCGCCTGTCTCATACATTTTGCTCACCAGATGGTAGAGTTTTGTCTGGTCTGGCTCTCCCAAGGCTGTCAGTAGTTCTAATGGAATGTTGTCTACTCCTGGGGCCTTGTTTCGACTTCGGTCTTTCAGTGCTCTATCAAACTCTTCACGCAGTATCATATCTCCCATTTCATCTTCATCTACATCCTCTTCCATTTCTATAACATTGCCCAGTACATCTCCATTGTATAGACCCTCTATATACTCCTTCCACCTTTCTGCTTTCCCTTCTTTGCTTAGAACTGGGTTTCCATCTGAGCTCTTGATATTCATACAAGTGGTTCTCTTTTCTCGAAAGGTCTCCTTAATTTTCCTGTAGGCAGTATCTATCTTACCCCTAGTGAGATAAGCCTCTACATCCTTACATTTGTCCTCTAGCCATGCCTGCTTAGCTATTTTGCACTTCCTGTCGATCTCACTTTTGAGACATTTGTATTCCTTCTTGCCTGCTTCATTTACTGCATTTTTATATTTTCTCCTTTCGTCTGATGATGGCATCCTCTTGGGTAAAATATTCCGGAGATAAAATAGTCCCCCATTCGGATCTCCGGGCGGAGACTACTCAGGTACGACGTCATTATCAGGAGAAAGAAAACTGGCGTTCTACAGATCGGAGCGTGGAATGTCAGATCCCTTAATCGGGCAGGTAGGTTAGAAAAATTAAAAAGGGAAATGGATAGGTTAAAGTTGGATATAGTGGGAATTAGTGAAGTACGGTGGCAGGAGAAACACGACTTTTGGTCAGGTGAATACAGGGTTATAAATACAAAATCAAATAGTGGTAATGCAGGAGTAGGTTTAATAATGAATAAAACAATAGGAATGCGGGTAAGCTACTACAAACAGCACAGCGAATGCATTGTTGTGGCCAAGATAGACACGAAGCCCATGCCTACGACAGTAGTACAAGTCTATATGCCAACTAGCTCTGCAGATGATGAAGAAATTGAAGAAATGTATGATAAAATAAAGGAAATTATTCAGATAGTGAAGGGAGACGAAAATTTAATAGTCATGGGTGACTGGAATTCAATAGTAGGAAAAGGGAGAGAAGGAAACGTAGTAGGTGAATATGGATTGGGGATAAGAAATGAAAGAGGAAGCCGCCTGGTGGAATTTTGCACAGAGCATAACTTAATAGCTAACACCTGGTTCAAGAATCATAAAAGAAGGTTGTATACATGGAAGAAGCCTGGAGGTACTGACAGGTTTCAGATAGATTATATAATGGTAAGACAGAGATATAGGAACCAGGTTTTAAATTGTAAGACATTTCCAGGGGCAGATGTGGACTCTGACCACAATCTATTGGTTATGAACTGTAGATTAAAACTGAAGAAACTGCAAAAAGGTGGGAATTTAATGAGATGGGACCTGGATAAACTGACTAACCAGAGGTTGTACAGAGTTTCAGGGAGAGCATAAGGGAACAATTGACAAGAATGGAGGAAAGAAATACAGTAGAAGAAGAATGGGTAGCTTTGAGGGCTGAAGTAGTGAAGGCAGCAGAGGATCAAGTAGGTAAAAAGACGAGGGCTAGTAGAAATCCTTGGGTGACAGAAGAAATATTGAACTTAATTGACGAAAGGAGAAAATATAAAAATGCAGTAAATGAAGCAGGCAAGAAGGAATACAAATGTCTCAAAAGTGAGATCGACAGGAAGTGCAAAATAGCTAAGCAGGCATGGCTAGAGGACAAATGTAAGGATGTAGAGGCTTATCTCACTAGGGGTAAGATAGATACTGCCTACAGGAAAATTAAGGAGACCTTTCGAGAAAAGAGAACCACTTGTATGAATATCAAGAGCTCAGATGGAAACCCAGTTCTAAGCAAAGAAGGGAAAGCAGAAAGGTGGGAGGAGTATATAGAGGGTCTATACAATGGAGATGTACTGGGCAATGTTATAGAAATGGAAGAGGATGTAGATGAAGATGAAATGGGAGATATGATACTGCGTGAAGAGTTTGATAGAGCACTGAAAGACCGAAGTCGAAACAAGGCCCCAGGAGTAGACAACATTCCATTAGAACTACTGACAGCCTTGGGAGAGCCAGACCAGACAAAACTCTACCATCTGGTGAGCAAAATGTATGAGACAGGCGAAGTACCCTCAGACTTCAAGAAGAATATAATAATTCCAATCCCAAAGAAAGCAGGCGTTGACAGATGTGAAAATTACCGAACTATCAGTTTAATAAGTCACGGCTGCAAAATACTAAAGCGAATTCTTTACAGATGAATGGAAAAACTGGCAGAAGCTGACCTTGGGGAAGATCAGTTTGGATTCCGTAGAAATGTGGGAACACGTGAGGCAATAATGACCCTACGACTTATTTTAGAAGCTAGATTAAGAAAAGACAAACCTATGTTTCTAGCATTTGTAGACTTAGAGAAAGCTTTTGACAATGTTGACTGGAATACTCTCTTTCAAATTCTGAAGGCGGCAGGGGTAAAATACAGGGAGCGAAAGGCTATTTACAATTTGTACAGAAACCAGATGGCAGTTATAAGAGTCGAGGGGCATGAAAGGGAAGCAGTGGTTGGGAAAGGAGTGAGACAGGGTTGTAGCCTCTCCCCGATGTTATTCAATCTGTATATTGAGCAAGCAGTAAAGAAAACAAAAGAAAAATTCAGAGTAGGTATTAAAAGCCATGGAGAAGAAATAAAAACTTTGAGGTTTGCTGATGACATTGTAATTCTGTCAGAGACAGCAAAGGACTTGGAAGAGCAGCTGAACGGCATGGACAGTGTCTTGAAAGGAAGATATAAGATGAACATCAACAAAAGCAAAATGAGGATAATGGAATGTAGTCAAATTAAGTTGGGTGATGATGTAGGAATTAGATTAGGAAATGAGACACTTACAGTAGTAAAGGAATTTTGCTATTTGGGGAGCAAAATAACTGATGTTGGTCGAAGTAGAGAGGATATAAAATGTAGACTGGCAATGGCAAGGAAAGTGTTTCTGCAGAAGAGAAGTTTGTTAACATCGAGTATAGATTTAAGTGTCAGGAAGTCGTTTCTGAAAGTATTTGTATGGAGTGTAGCCATGTATGGAAGTGAAACATGGACGATAACTAGTTTGGACAAGAAGAGAATAGAAGCTTTCAAAATGTGGTGCTATAGAAGAATGCTGAAGATTAGATGGGTAAATCACATAACTAATGAGGAGGTACTGAATAGGATTGGGGAGACGAGGAGTTTGTGGCACAACTTGACTAGAAGAAGAGATCGGTTGGTAGGACATGTTCTGAGGCATCAAGGGATCACCAATTTAGTATTGGAGGGCAGCGTGGAGGGTAAAAATCGTAGAGGGAGGCCAAGAGATGAATACACTAAGCAGATTCAGAGGGATGTAGGCTGCAGTAGGTACTGAGAGATGAAGAAGCTTGCACAGGATAGAGCAGCGTGGAGAGCTGCATCAAACCAGTCTCAGGACTGAAGACCACAACAACAACAACAACAACAACAAAAGGGTAGAAGATAAACAAATGAATTAAAATTTGTGCCACGCTGGGACTTGAAACCAGGTCTCCTACTTACTAGGCAGATGCGCCATCCCCTAGATCACCAAGGCAGCACAGCTGCCGGACTACACTAGTCCAATGCCCCTCCAACACAAACTTCAACTTCAACTTTAATTCATTTCTTCAGCTTCTTGCTTTATCGAAGATAAAGTGGAGACTCAGCAAATCTCCAGAAAATTGTAATTCCATCAGATCAACAATCACCCACAGCTGAGGTATACACAGCATTTCCCCCATTAGTACAAAGCTGAGGTCCTATTCCAGTATCAGAGAGTCCTGGCAATACTGATGGTTTAAAAAGGGAATATCAAGGGGACCGGCCTTGGGACAAATTTTACTTCATTTTTTCAGCTTTTATCCACCATGGACTGCAGGCAGTGGCAAGCAAGGAATTACATGGGCCCTCTACATTCCTAATAAATAGGAGGTATAAAAACACTTAATTAAAAATGAATATTATGAAAAGGATAGATAACTACTTAGCATGTAGAGGAGATGCTGAGTCACCGACAGGCACAATGAAAAGACTGCTATACATTTAAGCTTTTGACTGAAAGGCTGTCTTCTGAATTAGAAAACACAAACACAAGTCTCATACACATGACAACAGTTTCTGGCTACTGAGGCTGGACTGCAGACTGCATCAGTGCTTCATGGAAGCAAAAATTTGTCATGGTTGGTAGAGGTAATGAGGGGTCTTGAGCGGAGAAGGGAGGTGTAATGCTGCTTGTGGGATTGGTTGGTTTAAAGGAGGGGAGGAAGGGACCAAACTACGAGGTCATCGGTCCCTTGGTCCGAGGGAAACAATGCCACAAGGGTGAGAATAAGACAAAGAGACTTATAAGACAAAACAGAATGAAAGGAAAAATCACAACGATGACTAAAGGGCAACAAAAACTTAAATGGACAAAAGGGGACAAGAAAACGACAAAGACACAAGAAACAGGCGGAAGAGGTTAAAACAAGATAGCAGGTTACCATGGCTGGCTGACCTTGAGGAAAAGGAAAAGCCAGCCACTCTGCAACACATTAAAACATCCACCCTCAAAGCACTAGGGTGGAGGACACACAGGGACAAAGGACATGTGCTAAAACTTAGAGCAAATGATAGAACTCACCCTCACAAATAAAACGTAAAACTAAAAGCTGCTGTTGAGGCACCAAAGATAGGGTGCTGGGAAAATTTAAAGTCTGCCGCAGAGCGGCTAAAGGTGGGCAGACCAGCAAGAGATGGACAACCATCGTTCATGAGCCACACCAACACCAAGGTGGGTCCTTGCGATGGAGGAGATAACCATGCGTCAGCCACGTATGGCCAATGGGGAGCTGACAGAACCACAGAGTCCCTGCAAGAGGTGTGCACGGAGGTCTTCCACACATTTGTAGTTTCCTTAATGGCACGCAGCTTGTTGTGCATACTGAGGTTATGCCATTCCGTCTCCCCAAGCAGCAAAACCTTGCGGCATGATACTGAATGCGGGTCAGTTTCAGAGAAGCCGATCTCCATAAGCGGTTTTCCCATAGCCTCTTTGGCCAGCCTGTTGGCAATTTCGTTGCCTGGGATTCTGACATGACCTGGGGTCCAGACAAATACCACTGAATGACTGGACTGCTCCAGGGCATAGATGGACTCCTGGAAGGTCACTACCAAAGGATGGCAAGGGTAGCACTGGTCGATAGCTTGTAGGCTGCTCAAGGAGTCAGTACACAGGAGAAATGACTCGCCTGGGCATGAGTGGACATGCTCAAGAGCACGAAATATGGCAGCCAGCTCTGCAATGAAAACACTGCAGCCATCTGGTAAGGAGTGCTGTTCTATATGTCCTCCATGAACATAGACAAAGCCAATGTGACCATCAGCCATTGAGCCATCAGTGTAAACCACTTCACAGCCCCGGTACATGTCAAGAATCGAGAGGAAGTGACAGCGGAGAGTAGCAGGGTTACTGCACACCAGTTGAGGTTGCTCAGGCGGCAGGGTTAACTCAGTCCTTAGGGCCATGTGAAAGGTCCAGGCGAAGCTGCAGCCTAGGTGTACACCATGGAGGTGTTCATAAATGTGGTAAAGGCAAGGACTCCAGTTCAGAGAGCATGGATCACACATGAACAGGAATTGTAAGCCCTGACCTGGGCTGCCGATGAGGCAGATGAGCCGCCATGGGCAGGAAAAGGAGACGGTAATTTGGAGAGAGAACTACAAACATGCGCAACGTGACTGGAGAGAAATTGCGCATGCCTAACCCGCAATGAAGGGACTCCGGCCGCCACCAGGACGCTGGTCACCGGACCCATCCTAAAAGCTCCTGCCACTAGGTAAACGCCACAGTGGTGCACTGGGTCGAGTAAATGCAACACTGAGGGTGCCACAGAACCATAAATCACACTCCCATAGTCAAGGCAGGATTGAACAAGGGTTCTGTAGATCTGCCGCAGCGTAGAGCGATCTGCACACCAGTTGAGGTTGCTCAGGCGGCAGAGGGCATTGAGGTGCTGCCAGCACTTTTGCTTAAACTGATGGAGGTGAGGAAGCCAAGTCAATCACGCATTGAAAACCAGTCCTAAGAATCGATATGTCTCCACAACAGGGAGGGGATCGTCATTAAGGTAAAGTTCTGGTTCCAGATGAACAGTACGACACTGACAGAAGTGCATAACACACAACTTTGTAGCTGAAAACTGGAAACCGTGCACTAGAGCCCATGACTGCGCCTTGTGGATGGCTTCCTGTAGGCATCGCTCAACAACACCAGTACTGGTGGAGCAGTACGAAATGTAGAAGTCATCTGCATACAGAGCCGGACTGCCCTACAGCTGCTGCTAGACCATTATTGGCCACTAAAAATAGAGATACATTCAATATGGAGCCCCGTGGGACCCCATTCTCGTGGATATGGGGGGGAACTATGGGAGGCACCAACTTGGACATGGGAAGTATGAAGTGACAGGAAATTGAGGATAAAAACTGGGAGCAGGCCTCGGAGACCCCACTCGTATAATGTAGCAAGGTTATGATGTCACCAGTCATATGCTTTTCGTAAATCAAGAAAGACAGCACCAGGTGTTGGCATCTGGAAAAGGCTGTTTGGATGGCAGACTTACGGGACACAAGATCATTAGTGGTAGACCGAACCCGGCAGAAGCCACACTGACATGGAGCCAGCAGGCCATGTGACTCCAGGACCCGACCCAACCCAACCGCCAACAAACCATACATTCCAGCAGCTTACAAAGAACGTTGGTGAGGCTGATAGCTATCCACATTAAGAGGGTTTTTACTGGGTTGTCCTTAGGGGTCTTATTTTTTGGACTTTTCTCACTGCTCCTTGGATTTCTCTGGCTGGGGGGGGGGGGGGGGGGCGCTTCACTGATTCAGTCTCCAGGACTGAGTCTGATCGTGAAGCCCTACGACCAGTTGCCTTTGGGAACTTCAGCCACTGGTGGGTGTCATCTTTCCCATTAGCAGAAACCTGGGAAGGGAGTGACCCAAGAGACCCCTTCCTGGCAAGAGGAGCCGAAAAAACCTTACACTTCTCTGGATGAAAAGTGGCGACTTGTGCATTGTTACACTTAAGGCTGTTTGGACCCATTAATGGCATTCTAAGGTATGAAATGAGAGACACAATGCAGAGAGCAGAGAAAAGTGGTATCATTTACCGGAGCTAAATAGTAATACAGAGCTCTCAGAGTAATACAATAATACAGAACCTATACTAGAGCCCTACAAATAGCAGATGCTCTGGGCATCTGTCTCAGGGGAGAAGTTTTACCTCAGAGAATTACCTGGTAACTCCATCCACTGCCTAGAAGCTTGTTAAGTGCCGATGAGTTGATGGGTCAACTAAAGGACGCAAGAAATAGTGTGCCACCATGATTCCTGAAGAGCACAACTTTTTCTATTTAGAGAGAGTTTCCAATCAGATCGCTGGAGTGCTCATGGCTAGCCTCAGTAAGCTCTGACATGTCTGTTTTTCTCACTTGGAGTGCTCCTCTCAAATTTATACTTAACATGCTGCTAGTGTTCTCTACTTCCGTTAGCACCCATACCCCTGGATTCAGACACTGTTGAGCAATCAGTTGCCTCCTTAGCTTTTTCTAATGTTTAGAATTAGCCTTCAGTGTAGTAGTTAATCTGATCGCTAACAAATAGTGTTAATCAGACTCCAGAATTCCATGAGTCTCCTGCTGCAAGCGTCCTGTTGAGTCCCAGAACCAACGCCTCTCGTAGGTGTCCTGTGACAGTGTTTGGCGCTGATCCAAGGCATCATCCTGCCTTCACTGGGAATCTGTCTTTCTGCATTTGCTCCTCACTGCTTGGAAATTGCAGACTGACCTCAAACCCCTGTCTTCCCTTATCTTGTGCTGGACATGACACTCAGAGGTCATCTGAGTCATTACAAGGGTCAATACATTATTAATATGAAGATATATCCTCACAACACAATCAATGTCTTATTGATATAAATGTAAGAGCTGTCATATGTTAGTAGGTTTAAGGTGAAGAGAAGAGTAGCTGATTCTCCGTGAGGATGAGGTAAACATCAAAGAAAGTGGCATGGGATATGGAGTAGGATCACATGAAATTTAATTGGGAAAATGTACATAAGGATTCCAAAACCTTTAAAAGGGCATCCTCACCGACGGTCAGCTACATGCTTATGTTCACATTAAACCTAATAACAAATGATGATACTTACATTTTGAAAGTTCCCATCCTTTCCACGTCAAGCATTCCTTCCCATATAGCCTTTACATTGAAGCCAAAGGTACTTGTTCAGGCACAGATTCTTTATGCAAAACACCACAATTCTGACTTCAGCTTCACTGGACATAATTACTCCATCATCCCAGTTCAAAAGCAGATTTCCAAGGCCATCACATTCAATCCTGGTACTGCTGATCCCTTTAAAAAACAGCTTAGGAGTATAGTTCTTGTCACTCAGTATTATCCTGGTCTTGAATGTAACAATCAGCTACTTCGACAAGGCTAAGACTTCCTAAAATCATACCCAGAGATGAGGTGCATTCTATCTGACATTCTGTCCACCACACTTAGAATAGGTTTTCGGGACCTCTCAAATCTCTGCAATATCCTAGTCAGACACTATTCTCCTTCTGCACCCATTTTCCTACCCTAATGGCTTCTATCCCAGCGACTGACCCTGCTGTAAGAATTGTCCAATGCACCCTCCTACCATCACCTATTCGAGTCCTGTGACTGACAAAACATACCCTATCAAAGGGAGAGCCACCTGTGAAACAACCCATATTATGTACGAGCAGTTATGTAAACACTGTTTGGTCTCTGAAACTGATATGACTACCACCAAGCTACCAGTTAGCATAAAAGGACATAGACAGAGGCTGTATACTGACAACACACAATATTGTGTTGCATTGCATGCTCTACAACATGACAGTCATGATCTCAGTGCCTGTTTCCCCACACATGCCATCTGGATTACTCACCAAGGCAAAAGTTTCTCAGAACTCCACAGGTAACAACTAGCATTACACCATGTCTTTGGTTCTCACTATCCACCTTGTCTTAATTTACATTAATTTCGTCGGCCTCTGTATTTCTTCAGAATTATTATTCCCTTCTTCACTGCCTTTTAGTTTTCTATATCTTTTATTTTCTGACCTGTCTATTTTTTCCCATCCTCCACAGCCACCCCATACAACACACTTAGCTTTCTGCTTTTAACAAATCTTGCATGATATTTTGTCAGTAATCTCTGTCTTGCTTATTACCCTATATTCCATCTGTAAGCTCTCAAGTTTTCAAATCTTGTCTCGTGCAGTCCCCAACAATCAGTCTTCCCTTCTCATCCCGGACAGTAAGTCTCCCATGACTTGGGGTGCTGGGTGACTTTTCTGGACTCTCCCCATTTCCTAAACCTTGCCAGTTCTTTTGCTTCACCCCTCTCTCTTTCTTCTCCTTCGACCTTTCTGGAAGGAGAAGGTGCCATTGGCTTCAAAAGCTTGCACATTTATTTAGCATTTATATATAAGTTTTCTCTCACCACCGCTTGGTGAGTAGCTTGTTTACCTATCCAATTACATTATATTTTCAAGTATTGATTATTTTCAAAGGTTAACTTTGACATGATATTTAGTCAGAATGTTTACTTTCACACTCATGTTGTACACATCACCCACTTCGTACCCACTGTGCATATCTGTCTTTGTCTGTGCTGTAAACGGCTCACTGTACACTTCAGCCACTTGCCCTGCAAGATTGTGATGCAGCACTTGTGCTCATGCTACATTTTGAACTCTGGCATACCTTCTGCAACAGATTAAGCTCTTTCGGATTGATCATTCGCTCTACAAACTCGTCTCCTCTTCTTTTTCCTCTATTCACCCTTCTTCTGAGGAAATCTATGTGCCAGTATCATTTCTGCCATAACATCTGCAACACAACTATCAACAACTTTTTGCCCATTCCCTGTAGTATCTATTAAAATAATATCATCATCTGCAGTCTTTTTGCTGCACTCAGCACTGCATCCCACACTCATTCCCACTACCTGAGACTCCACAATTCCACTTGGTATTAGAGCTGGTACTCCTTACTTACTCTCCTTAATTTCAACTATATCATTACTCTGCACCACATATAACTTCTCAATTATTTGTATTACTACACACTATACAATTATTTTAGTGTTCACACTCAAACGATCGTCCACCTTTTCACAACATTCTACGCTGCTCTTCACAGGATCGACAGATTTCACTACATCAGTGTTAGTTGGCTGTCCTGCAGGAAAAGGTATACTACCGAGAAGTCTGCTCCTTCACCTTTCAGCTTCCTCCTCCTCCCTCCTCACTTTCCCCTCTTTACATCCGACTCATAATCAACATGTTCCTCACATCCCAAGGCCTGTTTTTGATCAACCAGATATCGCTAGGTATCATGCTCTCTCTGCAACTTCTCTCTGTACTCAGAAGTTTTGAGGTAAGCTATTTCCTTCACCTCAGCATCAAGTGCTTCTGCTCTATAAGACCGCTCTGCATTGCTTGCTCAACACTGATCTACTTTGTCTCTTAAAATTCTCAGCACCTCACTGTGCTTGCCCCTAACAGTATTGAAAACTCTGCTCCCTGTGCTACTGAAATACTGAAAATGACACGATTACCTCTTATCAATTTATCAATTACATAAACACAAACGTGGGGGGGGGGGGGGGGACCTTTAAACATACCACTTTTCCAGCTTCTCACTACCCCACTTACCCCACCATGTATTGATGAAATTGCACTCCTGCAGTAGTTGTGTTGTAACCTTCATCCATGGATGACAGCTGTAGGCACTATTGCTCCCTCCCTACCATTAAACAGTGCCACGGGCTTGAAGATCCTGCTGTGGACATTACTCTGTGGAGCGCAGAAGGCACTCAGTGAAAATTGATCTACTTCAGAAGCACCCAATTCCATTTTTTAAAATGACTTTTCACTTTGACTTTATGAACTGTAAACTACTTGATGCCAAGGTATGATAACTGTGGAGTGCAGACAGTACTTGTTAACGTAAGTGGTGGAGTGATGGACCGATGGGCCCAGTGACACACTGGTGGTCAAGAGAAATGTTTTACTCAACTTCAAATACATGTCACATTGTTAATAATGTGAGGCAGACATGGCCCCACTCTGGCAACCCCGGCCGGCATTGGCTCACAGGCAGTTGGCTTCGACTCCAGTGAAGAGACGCAAGTGTAGGCACCCTGTGATGCTGATGTTGAGCCAAGCAACGGCTGGCTGCCTCTCAGTAGGCCACAGCTTTGACACCAGTGATGCTCTCTTACTTTCGCTGTGATAGCGTTCCGCTTGTTCTGCTGTGGAATAGCCGCACCCTGTGACGCGGGCCCCAATCATGTCCACCGTAGAGGCGGGTCAAGACTGCTGTGCATGGAACATGACCTGCTGCCCTCTGGCAGGAGTTTATCAATGGCATGTCAGTGGCATTGTGACATCAAGTTCCACAAGGAGACTCAGCACACAAGGTGGCTGGCCCAGTTCAATCTCAAACCAATGATTGTAGCTGGTGGTGCCCAGTCATCTCAAGGAACATGTGTCATGGCAGTGCTGCTAGACTCCGAATGAATCTGCCCCAAAATTCACATCTATTTATATGGCTGTGAGGTGAATTTGCTGCACTATTACTGAGCCCCTGTTTAAGTAGTTCACAACATGCATCTTTCCCTGGTATGGTGATATCATACAACCTACTTCGGCTATTATCGATACTTAGTGGAAGTTTTGTCAAGCACGGCTGGTCCGTCTTCCAATCCTTTTTAACGTATGTTATCTCAACCTACATGTGACAGCACTGTAGTACTGGCCCACGGTTGCTACTGCAACACTTCGCAGCATCTTCCTTACACATTTCTCTAAAACTGGATAGCGGCACTAAATAATGAATGATTTAACTGATTTGTACAGAAAGCAGTTTTGTGTTGTGTATTTACAATGGAATGATGTTAGGGCATATTTGTTTCAAGCATTGTAGTTTTAAAGCTAATTGCACTTTCAGCAGCCGTGATAGATCCCCTCGATGTGGCTTCGTATACTGTATAATAAATAATTACAATAAAGTCACAATTTGAAGTCTTCTAAACCTGAGTCTACGATAACCTCTAGGAGCCTTGTAGCATATTAGCCTCGCTATTTTCTTTTGTAATTTGAAAGCACCGGATGCGCTCTTACAGGTGCCCACAGATGATGCCATATTACTGTGGATTAATAAACAATTGAGAATGAAAATTTCAGTAGCCGATGGTCACATGCCCATTTTTAGTCTTAGTTGACGATGTGATGTTTTCAATGGTACATGCATGGGTCATCAGCTGCAGAGGCCCATTGTTAGGATCTTCGGTGCACTGTGTGTTCAGACGCACTTGTACTCTGTCCAGCATTAAGATCTGATGTTAGTTCTGCCACAGTTAGCAACTTGTCCTGTTTTACCAGTCTACCTGGCCTTCAATGTCCAACATCTGCAATGAAGGGTGGCCGCCCTACCCCCCGAAGTTTGGACGTGGTTTCACCACATGTTGAAGACACTCACCACAGCACGCCTCAAACACCCGACAAGTCATGCAGTTTCTGAAATGTTTGTGTCGAGCCTCCAGGCCATCACAATCTGCCCTTCCTCAAACTTAGATAGATTGTGCACCTTCCCCATTCTACACACAGACAGCACACTCACTGATACTACATGCACTATGCGTGTGTCTGACTAGCAGTCATTCCTTGCCAGGTGATGCTACTATTGCCTGGATGGGTTTATATCGATAGTAGGTCAGTGGTCATAAGTTCTGGCTGATCAGTTTACGTGTTCTATGTTTGTTCTGTTGACACATTCAACATAACGTTTATTGTGGGTGTGTTCTATGGAACAAGTAACTCACTAACTTACTAATTAACATACATTTTCTTCATAGCGGATACCACAGCAATGATGTTATTAAAAGAAGGTGGCATTTTCCATTTATTTTTTGACTTAGCATTATACCAAGGAAGAAAAGCAAATAAATATCTCAGAAGAAATTGAAAGTATCAGTCATTTAAAAAGTTAACCTGACACACTGCTTAATGAGTAAACAGATCTTCAGAACAAAAAGTTACTTCATAGCATCAGCCACATTCAGTTAATCACCAATTAGAAATGATCTACACAATAAAAGGAAATTTAAAACTTAAACTTTAATCTCACCTTACCATAAATTTTAATATTTACTATATTTTCCATACAACTTTATTTCCATCTTATTTTTTAACTTTCCTCAACTACATACATATATTAGGTTGGTGCATATGTCCCTAGCATTTTTCCGTATATTTATTAAACGCATCAGACTTTAATCATCAATAATATATTCTTCTTCACTATTTACAACTGTTTGTCAATGCTGGTAACTTTTCAATTCCATGATTTTAGAAATCATGTAGTTTTGAGGCGAAGAACTCATACAGCTGTGTTCAGAGTGCATTTTCATCTGGAAAGGAAATCCTAAAAGGATGGTTGATAGAGAGCAGAAAAGGTGAAAATCAGAGGGTGCAAGATCAAGTCAACAAGGCGGGTGTGGAAAAACTTCCCAACCTAACTTGTGTATAATGATTTTTGACAGTCTAGCATAATGCAGGTGGGTGTTATTGTGGAGTAGCATTGCTTTACACAGTCTTCCTGCTCATTGTTCTTGTACTGCATCTGTAAGACATCTCAGTTGTTAACAATAAATATAATAGTAATGGCAAAACCTCAGAGAAGCAATTCACTGTACACCACACCGACGTCGTTCCACCAGATGCATAACATTATCTTTTGTGGATGCACACAGATCTTTGTACAGGGAGTCGGTCCTTTGGAGTGAACCATTCCTTTATTTTCCATATGTTAACATAAAGGCACTATTTCTCATCACCAGTAATGATACAGAATAGGAATGGTCAGCATTGTTCATGAGCCAATTGACGATGAGCAAGCAGAGATGCACATATGGCCACCTGCTGACTTTTGTGATTGTGGCTTAGAGCATGCAGTGTCCATACACCCGATTTTTGAACCTTGCCCATTGCATGCAAATGTGGTGTGCATGCATGGTGGAATGATCACAGTCATCAAATTTGCCAGTTCTCAAGAACACTGATGTGGATCATTGTGGATTAATACATATAAACTATCTTCATCAAACCCAGGTCTTCCTGAACATGGAGAGTAACTAATGTCAAAATGATCCTCTTTAAAATGAGAAAGCCACGTTATGGCTGTGCTCTGTCCATTGGGATTATGCTCATCAAAATATTACAACTGATAAACAAACCCATAACAGCCAGAATACCAACACACAAAACAACAGCACTATGAACTTCTGCACCAACCTAATATATACAGTCATAGTATTTGAAATTATTATTCCACTTTACCCTTCGATAAATAATATCTTCACAAATACCAAGCTGTCAAATCCAAAAGACAGCATTTGTGAACCAAAATGAATAGAGAAACATTGTTTTCTATTGCAGGTGTATGTGTATGTATTCGCAGCATTACATTTCTATTTGTGGAGATAATATAACTTACTCTCTTTTTAACAGGGTACTTGTGAATGACTTAAGGCCGAAATTGTGCAATAGTGTACAAATAAACTGAAATTCCAGATCTGAGTGTGGCATGGCCTCATCTGAGAAAGATATGGAAAGAGACGATAATTTCTAGCAATTTCATGTTGTAGCCAATAATGTCTGTTATGTTACATCAGAGCTGAATTTAATCATTTGAAAATTTAGTTTATGAAAAACAAAGGCACTGCCATCAGAAGCAGTCAACTATGTACAAACTGAGTGCTTGCAATCTATCTTCAGTTTAATAAAAAGATCTGAGAATTCAACAGGATCATATCATAGAACCACCATTGTTGATGTGGCAGGCAGTTGTTTGTTAGCAGTTTAGAAACACGTGCCTCACACTCATTGCTCTTTAAAGACCCAATACTGCCTGAAATATTCATTCCCAACTGTTGGTTATGTATCTCAAAACACTTGGTTTAAGGTCCTCTTCCATTTACACATTTTTTGTCCAAAAGTTGGGAACAAACTATAGTGCAGCAGCTTTATAATAGATGCGTTCAGCTGATGTCAGTTTCACTATCCTGTGTTCTTGCAAAATTTGGAATTCCATTTTTTAAAGTTTTGTATACTGAGATAAAAAGTTTTGTATGTTGAGATAACAGCCACATCATAGGCACTAACAACAAAGATATACAATATTCATTCAGAAATAAAATGTACATGTGTTCTCAGTGTATGACATCCTGTATCTTCAGTCTTAGTTGTTCTGTATTCTCACATATCTGTACTGGAGTATGAATGTTACTTACCTCAGACATAATGACACATTCCTCAATCAGATATCTTCAAATGTTATAACAAAAGTTTCTAGAGAAGTAAACTTTGTAAATCTGGAACAAAAAGAAAAGAAAATTAAAAATATAATATAAGCTAAATGATATTAAGCAAAAAACTTGCAAGCTATAAGGGACAGTCAAACTCAGCAGTAATCTCTGCATGTACTGAAGCCAATACTGTGAACGGAATTGAATAAGATAAATAGGTGAAAGATGGCAAATGTCATTTGGCAAAAACTTTAATTAATATAGACAATAGTATCCTGTAATAAGTAGATAATGTAGACAACATGTAAGAAGTGTGGTGTGAGTCACTGATTAATAAAGTCATTCCTACTCTAACCATTTCATCACTGTGATCCTACCTAGACTTTGAGATGGTTTCTTATACTAGGTCCTTCAAAGACATATAGGATTTGTTATGTTAATGGCAAGACTTCTAGCTCACAGATGTAAGTCTCAAAACTGTTCTTGTTAAGTGTGGAACTAACATTTCAGTAACATTTCATCTCTCTCTTTTCTCTCTGTTATTGAGTGAGGTTACTGTTAGGATGAGCGTGTAAGTAAAAGAACCGAATGGAACGAACACACAGACTCAGTCACACATAATGCAGATGGCAGTTTCAAGAATCAGTATTAAATGAGGAAGCGATGAATATACTGCAGCCTCCTACATATCACTCCAATAGGTGTCATGAAGACAAGACTAGAATAATTACAGTAATGCAGTGAGGCATTCTTCCCTCACTACCAATGTGAATGGAATGGCTGAACTCCCTATTACAATGCCATCTGTCATCTTCTGCATAGTGATATGGATGTAGATTGTAAAGCATTGACTTCCATTACAGCACCTTCTTTTGCTCGAGAACTTACTGGAATTTTTTCCATCTCCTCTTTTATATTTTAGTCCAGCTCCTGTTTTCTGCATTTTCCATTACAGCGATTTAGCCTGGGTAATAAAAGTAAGAATATAACACCACAATTTTACATCAAGAAATGACAACAGGTAAATAATGACACTGTAAAAGCCAGGGAATATCACAGCAGGAGAGAATGGTTCAGTAAAAAATGTTCACCAGAAAGATGAAATAAGGCTGAACATGTAACTGCAAAGTTGAAAAGCCAGAAAATTGTAGCAAAATTCAGGGAGACCTACAGAGAACGGACATCTCCTGGAAGACACAGACAGTTGAGCCTCAATGTACATAAGTGTAATGTGTAACAAGAAACAAAGAGGCAGAAAGACTTATTATCATTATTATTTGAATACACTATTGGCCATAAATAAATGGAAATAATAACAACCATAAAATATCTAGGCAACTGTGAAGAGCAGTCTACGATGGAATGACCACATAAAGCAAACTGTAGGAAAAATTTGTGCCAGATTGAGATTTGCTGGGAGAACCATAGGGAACTGTAGTTCAGTTGCAAAAGAAGTGGCTTATAAAAAGACTCATTCAACCATTTCTTGAATGTTGCTCATCTGGTAGGAACTGTTACCAGGTATGATTAATATATATATATATATATATATATATATATATATATATATATATATATATATATATATATATATATATATATATATATATATATATATGAGAGAGAGAGAGAGAGAGAGAGAGAGAGAGAGAGAGAGGGGGGGGGGGGGGGGGAGGGGGAGATGGAACATCCAACTCTGTGCATCACTGAGGACATTATGTTAAAATTCTAAGAGTACACTTTACAAGGAGAGCCACACAACATATTACTCCATCTGATTTAATTGGATAGATAAAAAAATTTACTCACCAAGTGGTGGCAAAACCCATACATAAAAGGAGGTTGCAAATAGACAAGCTTTCAGAACCAGTGGCTCCTTCTTCAGCCAGAAGGGTTGAAGGGTTTAAGGGGAAGGAAGATGGATGAAGGAAAAAGACTGGAGAGGTCTAGCAAAATGGATAGATTTTGGGAAAGTCACCCAGAACATTGGTTCAGGGGAGACTTACCTTCTCATCCCATGCAGTAAGTCTCCCATGACCCACGGTACTGGGTGACTTTCCCAAAATCTCCCTCTTTATCTAGACTTCTCCAGCCCTTTTCCTTCACTCCTCTTCCCTCCCCTTCAACCCTTCTGGCTGAAGAAGCCACTGGCTCCAAAAGCTTGCCTTATTACAACCTCCTTTTATGTGCGTGTTCTGCTGCCGCTTGGTGAGTAGATTTTTTTATCCATCCAATTAAATTATTCTGTCAAAAATTGATTGTTTTTGTTGTTATATTACTTCATCTGACACATGATTTGCAAATGGACCACAATGGGGAAACTCAGAGAAATTAAATTTCATGCAGATGATTATCTACAGTCCTTCTTCATGTGAATCATTCGTGAATGGGAGAGGGAAGAGGAAAATAGTGTACTCTGTGTTGCACACCATCATGTTGCTTGCATAGCATGAACGTAGATATAAGGATCTAATAGCCCATATGTGCATGGCAATTTGCTATCTCAATAGTAAAAGAGAGAGAGAGAGAGAGAGAGAGAGAGAGAGAGAGAGCAGAGGAGGAGGGAGAAGGGGGGGGGGAGGAGAGTCATTAGCATCCATATCCATATCCCCTCTCTCTCTCTCTCTCTCTCTCTCTCTCTCTCTCTCTCTCTCTCTTTCTTTCTTTCTTTTTTACACACACGTCAAGTTCTGTAGGACCAAATTAAGGAGCAGATCTTCAAGGGCATGGAATATGTCAGTACATGAAATTACACAATAAAAGTAATAACAGATAAAAATAAAATGTTTATGAACACAAAAAAAGTCAATCCACAATACAACAAGAATCAGCTTAAGTTTTTAAGGAACTCCTCAACAGTATATATATATATATATATATATATATATATATATATATATATATATATATATATAGAGGGAAACATTCCACGCGGGAAAAATATATTTAAAAACAAAGATGATGTGACTTACCATACGAAAGCGCTGGCAGATCGATAGAAACACAAACAAACACACACATACACACAAAATTCAAGCTTTCGCAACCAACTGTTGCTTCATCAGGAACGAGGGAAGGGGAGGGAAAGACGAGAGGTGGGTTTTAAGGGAGAGGGTAAGGAATCATTCCAATCCCGGGAGCGGAAAGACTTACCTTAGGGGAAAAAAAAGGACAGGTATACACTCGCGCACACACACACACACACACACACACACACACACACACACACACACACATACATACATACCCATCCGCACATACACAGACACAAGCAGACATGCCTTTAAATATGTATGCTTGTGTCTGTATATGTGTGGATGGATATATGTGTGTGTGTGTGTGTGCGCACGAGTGTATACCTGTCCTTTTTTCCCCCTAAAGTAAGTCTTTCCGCTCCCGGGATTGGAATGGCTCCTTACCCTCTCCCTTAAAACCCACATCCTTTCATCTTTCCCTCTTTCCTGACGAAGCAACCGTTGGTTGCAAAAGCTTGAAATTTTGTGTGTGTGTTTGAGTGTTTTTTATTGCACCTATAGTAGACTAATTTTCATGTCGAACCATCACTCACTTCAGATACTGTTTGAATAGTAAAAATGGCAGCATTAAGTCTTTGAATAAGATCCTGAACATGCGCATTCCACGAGAGTTTACTATCTATCTTAACATCTAGATATTTGAATTGTTCAGCTTCAATGCTCATATGCCCAATCTGTGAAATTAAAATGTCAGGTTTTGTTGAAAATCAGAGGGTGCAAGATCAAGTCAACAAGGCGGGTGTGGAAAAACTTCCCAACCTAACTTGTGTATAATGATTTTTGACAGTGTAGCATAATGCAGGTGGGTGTTATTGTGGAGTAGCATTGCTTTACACAGTCTTCCTGCTCATTGTTCTTGTGTGTTAGAAACTGTAAAAACTGAGTCTTACTATGATTTAGCATTAATTTATTTTCTACAAGCCATGAACTTAGATCATGAACTGCACTATTTGAAACCGAACCAATGTTTTACACAACATCCTTTACTACCAAGCTAGTGTCATCAGCAAACAGAAATATTTTAGAGTTACTCGTAATACTAGAGGGCACATCATTTATATAGATAAGGAACAGGAGTGGCCCTGACACTGATCCCTAGGGCGCCTCCCACTTGACTGTAACCCACATCAGCCATTCTCAACATTGTGAATAATAACCTTTTTCTGCCTGTCGCTACTCCCCATATTCCGTAATGGTCCCACTTCTGGAGCAATATTTTGTGATCAACACAATTAAACGTCTTAGTTAAATCAAAAAATATGCCTAGTGTTTGAAACCTTTTGGTTAACCCATCCAGTACCTCACACAGAGAAGAGAATATAGCATTTTCAGTTGTTAAACGACTTCTACAGCCAAACTGTACATTTGACAGCAAATCGTGCGATATAAAATGATCAATGATCCTGACATACACAGCCTTTTCAATAATTTTAGCAAACACTGATGGCATAGAAATAGGTCTAAAATTATCTACATTATCCCATTATCCCTTTTTATAAAGTGGCTTTACTACTGAGTACTTTAATCATTCAGGAAACTGACCATTCCTAAAGGAAAAATTACAAATATGGCTAAATACAGGGACAGCATGTGCAGCACAGTACTTTTAATATTCTTCTAGGTACTCCATCATAACCATGAGAGTCCTTAGTCTTCAGTGATTTAATTATTGATTCACTCTGCCCCTTGTCTGTATCGCAGAGGAGTATTTTAGACATCAATCTTGGAAAGGCCTTTGCCAAGAAAGTTATATGATTAGCTGTAGCAACTAAATTTTTATTTAATTCACCAGCAATGCCCAGAAAATGATTGTTAAATACTGTACATATATCTGATTTATCAGTAACAGAAATATTTTTACTATGAACTGACTTTATATCATCTACCTTGTGCAGCTGACCAGACACTTCCTTCACAAATGACCATATGGTTTTAATTTTATCCTCTGAATTAGCTATTCTATTTGCATACCACATACTCTTGGCCTTCCTAATAACGTTTTTAAGCACCTTACAGTACTGTTTGTAATGGGCTACTGTAGCTTGATTGTGACTGCTTCTAACATTTTGATATAATTCCCGCTTTGTTCTACGTGATATCCTTATCCCACTTGTCAGCCACCCTGGCTCCCTGCTACTGCTAGTACCCAGTTTAGAATGTTCTAATGGAAAGCAACTCTCAAAGAGCAGAGAAATGTGTTAAGGAAAGCATTATATTTATCATCTATGTTATCAGCGCTATAAACGTCCTACCACTCTTGTTCCTTGACAAGGTTTAAAAAACACTCTATTGCTGCTGGATTAACTTTCCTACATAGTTTGTAATTATATATGACATTTGTTTGAGTACAAAACCTTTTAGTATTAAAATTTGTGCATTACGATCTGAGGGCCATTCACCCTTTTACTAACAGAATGCCAATCTAGTAATGAAGAATCAATAAAAATATTGCCTATGCCTGTGCTACTGTTCCCCTGCACCCTAAATGGAAAAAACACAATCTGCATCAGACATGAATTTATGAGGTCCACCAACATCCTTTTCCCTGCACCATCGTATGCAAAATTTATATTGAAGTCACCACATATAACTAATTTCTGGTACTTCCTACAAAGTGAATCAAGAACCCCATCTAGCTTGAGCAGAAATGCTGTGATGTCAAAGTTAGGGGACCTTTAAACAACAACAACAACTAGAAGTTTAATCATTCCATGTAGGCTTTCACGGCCGGCGTCTTTATGAGTAAACTCTTCCGGGCTAAGTTGCCGTGGTCGATCTGTAGAACTTCTTCTCCCTGACGTTTCGTTCTCAACTACGGAGAACATCTTCCGAGGTGAGTCGACGACTGGCTGCTAGGAGCTGGGGCCACCGCTTATATAGAGATCGTAGGGGGCGCCACCACACGTCACATGGCGTCGATGTGCAGCTATCTCTGGCTATCGTCTGTTCTCTCGATTGCAGGCAATCGATTGTCACGTGATTGATGCAACGTCGACTGCCATATCTTATCCAATTTTAATCCTTCTTCTTTACGATTAAAATTGTATTGATGTTTGTGGATTTCAATTGCCTCTCTATACATACATGTATAATAGTGCGACGTCCTCGCTAGCACGCTTGTTTCACCAAATTTTATGTCGTGATCTCCATCCTTAAAAACATGTTCCGCTACTGCCGATTTGTCGATATGTCCCAAGCGACAGTTTCTTTTGTGCTCCGTCAACCGTGTATTGATGCTTCTTTTTGTAGTTCCTATGTAAACCCTGCCGCAACTACACGGAATTTTATATACCCCTGGGGTGGCTAGGGGGTGACGAGCATCTTTTGTTGATCTTAGGCATTCACTAATTTTCTTAGTAGGTCTAAAAATGGTCTCTACCTGAAACTCGGCTAGTACTTTTCCAATGCGATCCGTGGTATTATGGATGAACGGAAGAAATACTTTTCCAGCTGATGGTTGTTGCTGTCTCCTATTTTTAGGCATTTTTCTATTTGGGTGAAGTGCTCGACTAATCTCGTTTTTTGTATAACCATTTTTCGCAAAGGCCATTCGTAAATGATTTAGTTCTTCTTGTAAGTAGCCTGGTTCACAAATATTATTGGCCCTATCCACTAGTGTTTTTATGACCTCCCTCTTTCGCCTAGGGTGGTGGTTTGAGTTCTTATGGAGGTAGTGATCGGTATGTGTACCTTTCCTGTAGACCTTATGGCCTAAGGTCCCATCCGCCCGTTTGATAACTGATACATCCAAGAAGTTAAGTTGTCCATTCTTCTCCTTCTCCATAGTAAATTTAATCTTTGGGTTGATGCTATTTAAGTGTACCAGAAAATCATTCAAGTCTTCTTCCTCATGATTCCATATTACAAAGGTATCATCCACATACCGATACCACTTCGAGGGGCTTTTTTTGGCCGACTGCAATGCTTGATGTTCAAAATATTCCATGAATAAATTCGCAATTGCGGGACATAGGGGGCTTCCCATGGCTACCCCATCGATCTGTTCATAAAATTCACCATTGTACTGAAAATAGGTTGAGGATAGACAGTGTTGGAACAAGGCTACTATATCAGTAGGGAACATATTGGCTATATGGGAGAGAGCTTCATCAACTGGAACCATCGTGAACAAAGACACTATATCAAAACTGACAAGTATGTCATTAGGACCGACAGTAATTTCCCTCAATTTCTCAATGAAGTGTAGAGAGTTTTTAATATGACTCTCAGTTTTGCCTATGTGAGGTTGTAACAAAGAGGCAAGGTGTCTGGCTAGTTCTTGGGTAGGAGCTCCAATTGCGCTGACTATTGGTCTCAAAGGAACATCAGGTTTATGTATCTTTGGTAATCCATATAATCTCAAGAAGATCAGTGATCTCCTGGAACCCAGCACATACAAGAAGTTGAAAAAGGATCCCACAACGAATGTGCTGAATGCCACCAAGCGTCTGATAAAACAGTCTTCAATTCCTACAGAAGTTAAAAAGTATCTTTGTGAAACGGAGGTTTACCTATCAATTGACTTCAATCTAAAAAAGGTGTAGCTCTAACACCAACTGTATATGCCATCAACAAAAAGAAACTTCAGAGATATGCAACAAGCCAAAGTATGTGACTTAAATGATGACAAACTACTGAATAGTAATCAACAAGGTTTTTGAACAGGTAGAAGTACAGAAACAGCAATAATAGATTACACGTAAGAAATAACTAGAAACCTAAATAACAGCAATAGTGTCATAGGAGTTAATTTAGACCTTTCTAAAGCTTTCGATACTGTTAGTCATGAAATTCTTTTACATAAGTTGGAAGCAATGGGGATGAAAGGGATAGAAAACATGTGGTTTCAGACATATTTGCAAAACAGATCACAGGATGTAGAATTCACTTCAGCTCATTCTGACCATTAAATCAGATTAGTATCTGATACAAAGAAAGTTGAAATAAGTGCAGGAAAAGGTGGTTGTTGGACCCCCTTCTGTTCCTTATTTATATAAATGACATGCAAGCCTCAGAAACTGCTGCTAAGATCTTATTGTTTGCAGATGACACTGCTGGTAGAATAAGGAATGTTAAGGAATCTCTGTATACAACAATTGAGCAAGTCCTTAAATCCTTGCACAGTTTAATGACAACGGACTGACCCTTAATGAGAACAAAAGAAATTAAATTCCATTAGGACAAAATGAACCAAAACCAAGATCCCCAGCTGGTAGTGGACAGAAATGAGTTAGAAACGGTACAATGCACAAAACTTTTAGAATGTATGTTGATCAAAACTTAACCTGGGAAGACCATGTAACAAAACTATCCCCATACTCTGTTCTGTAAATTTCACTCTGAGTATCATGTCCAAAGTTTACTCCACAGAAGGTGCTCCACTGGCTTATTTTCGTTACTTCCAGCCCATTGTAGCTTATGGAATGGTATCTTGGGGTAAAACTAAAAGTCCAGTTAATGAATTTTTTTACATTACAGAAAAGGGCTATCCCAGTGTGGTTACATGGCTCTATAAGTGCTCACTCAAGCACCCATTTAAAAAGCTGTGTGCGCTTACAGCATACATATAGAAATCTGTGTTGATGGCAAGGGCTAATCTTGGAAGCTGAAAACTAATAGCGAATACCATAGCTATAAGACTCACAACTGTGGATCTCTCCATGCAGAATGAGCTAAGACAGCTTGTACACAAAGACGTGTGGACTACTTTGGTGTCATTTTTATAAGGCACTGTCAACATATATAAAGAGGTTAGAAAAGGAAACAGCTTTTGGAGAGGTTTTAAAATAATTTCTTGTTAAGAAGTGTTTCTACTGTGTAAATGAATATGTTAGCTTACAATCAAACAATAGAAAATCCAGGATTGATTGCAACAATACCAGAGAAGGAAAGTTGCTACTCACCATATAGCGGAGATGCTGGGTCGCGATAGGCACAACTAAAATTGTGTGAATCTTTTTGTTGTGCCTATCGCGACTCAGCATCTCCGCTATATGGTGAGTAGCAACTTTCCTTCTCTGATATGTAAGATTACAGTAATACTAGGCTCTCATTTATTGTTGAGAACTTTTTGAACTGTTAACAAATGTACCAACTATGTCATGCATGTCTTTGCACAAGAGTACATCTGCTACAGGTTTCCTGTTTTCTCTGTTACAGAAGCAGTGCACTACACTTCCTAAGAAAAGGATCTTTTGCAAGATCAGCGGTGATAGATACAGCATTGGCAGATATTTGTGTGTTTATACTTTTCAGCAATATTATACAATGTGTCATTTGGTTTATATCCCCCCCCCGAAGAGCAATGTAACAGAAGTTTCATGTTCTAGTTATATCACTGATTATATTTCTTGTGCATGTTATAATCTCCTTTTCTTTCCAAATCAAATACCAGATGTGGTGGCTAGACCAATGTTAATGCATTTGACTCTCATTTGGCACGAGTGGGGTTTATAATCTCTCTGGCCATCCTGACCAGGGTTATCTACATCTATACCCTGCAAACCAAGGCAAAGTGTTATGTCCCATTGTACCAGTTATTAGGGTTTCTTCCTGTTCCATTCACGTTTGGAGCACAGGAAGAATGATTGTTTGAAGCCTCTGTGCGTGCAATAATTATTCTCCTTGTGATCCCCACGTGAGCAATACATAGGGGATATCAGTACATTCCTAAAGTCACCCTTTAAAGCTGGTTCTCGAAACTTTGTTAATAGACTTTCTCGGAAGAGTTTATCTCTGTCTTCACGAGCCATTCAGTTTAGTTCCTTCAGTATTTCTGTGACACTCTGCCACTGATTAAACAAACCTGTGCCCATGCTGCTTTTCTCTGCTATGTTCAATATCTCCCATTAGTACTATTTGGTATGGGTCCCACATACTTGAGTAATATTCTAGGATGGGTCAAACGAGTGATTTGTAAGCAATCTCTTTTGTAGAATGATTGCATTTTCCCAATATTCTACCAACTCTGTCTATGTGATCATCCCATTTCATATTCCCATATAGTGTTACACCCAGGTATTTGTATGAGACAGCCGATTACAACAGTGACTCATTAGTCATGGGATACTATGGTTCTTCATTTTGTGAAGTGCACAATTTTACATTTCTGAACATTTAAAGCAAGTTGCCAATCTTTTGCACCACTTTGAAATCTTATCAAGATGTGACTGAATATTTATGCACCTTCTTTCATATATTACTTCATTACAGATAACTAAATCATCTGCAAAAAGCCTGATTTTACTGTTGATATTGTCTGCAAGGTCATTAATATACAGCATGAACAGCAAGGGTCCCAACATACTTCCCTGGGGTACATCCGAAGTTATTTCTACATATGAGGAAGACTCGCTACCCAAGATAACAGCCAAAAAGTCTTCAATCCAGTCACAAATTTCATTCAATACCCCATACGATTGAGCTTTAGACAATAAGTTTAGATGTGCTACTGAGTCAAATGCTTTTCGGTAATCGATAAATTCTGCATCTATGTGATTGCCTTGATCCACCGTCATGTGGGAGAAATGCAAATGATGGTTCAAATGACTCTAAGCACTATGGGACTTAACATCTGAGGTCATCAGTACCCTAGACTTAGAACTACTTAAACCTAAGTAACAGAAGGACATCACACACATCCATGCCCGAGGCAGGATTTGAACCTGCGACCGTCGCAGCAGTGTGGTTCCAGACTGAAGTGCCTAGAACCGCTCGGCCACAGCAGCTGGCAAGAAATGCAAGTTAGGTTTCACATGATCGACGTTCTCGGAACCCATGCTGGTTGGCATTGAGGAGGTCATTCTGTTCAAGACATCTCATTCGTCTGAGCTCAGAATATGTACAAAGATCCTACAACAAATCAATGTCAAGGATATTGGACAGTAGTTTTGTGGATCACTTCTACTATCCTTCTTGTAGACGAATGTGACCTGTGCCTTTTTCCAAGAACTGGGCACGATTTTATGTTAGATTGTAGTTAGAAAAGGGGTTAACTCAGCCGCAAATTCAGTATCGAATCTGACAGGAATTCCATTGGGCCCTGGAGCTTTGTTCAGTTTTAATGATTTCAGCTGTTTCTCAACACCACTGACACTAATATCTATTTCATTCATCTTTCAGTGGCAAACTGGGTTAAATTGGGGAAATTCTCCTGGGATTTCCTTTGTGAAGGAACATTTGAAAATGGAGTTAAGCATTTCACAGCTTTTGTTTTACTACCTTCAATTTCAGTTCCTGTCCCATTTACTAGGGACTGGACACAAATTTTGGTGCCACTAACAGCCTTTACACATGACCAGAATTTCTTTGAGTTCCTAGAAAGATCATTTGACTCTATTCTGCTATGGTAGTCATTGAAGGCATCACACATTGCTCTCTTGACAGCCAAACTCATTTCACTCAGCATCTCTCTTATATATGACCCTACACTTTATTTTAAATCTATTATGAAGTACTCTCTGTTTCTTTAGAAGTTTCTTTACATTATATTCCATTATGGACTGTTCTGCTGGGTACTTATCCATCCAGTGCGTGGTCAATTATTCTTTTAAACTTGAGTCCTAGTTTATCTAAATGCTCCTGCCCTGTGTTGAAAGTTTCAGGTTCCTCATTGAGATACAGCACTGCTGATTTTTTTATCTAAATTATTGAACATATATATCTTTCTGCTTGTTTTAGTTGTCCTTTGGCAATCACTGTTGCCACAACCACAACATGGTCACTGATACCAATTTCAATGTGCTCATCCTCGAAGAGGTCAGGTCTGTTTGCTGCATTAGAGCCAATATGTTTCGATCTAGAGAGGGATTCCTAAGTATCTGTTCTAGGTAGTTTTCAGGAAAGGCATTTAGTACTGATTCACAAGATGTCATATCATGCCCTCAAGTAACAAAACTGTAATTTTACTTACTTACAAGTGAACTGAGGTCTTCTCTAAAGTATTCGGTTACATCAGGAAATGAGTCTGGTGGGCGATAGAAGGATCCAGTTATCATTTTATGCCCAGCCCTGATACTGCGTTGTGCTCAGACGACCTCACATGCAGCTTCAGTTTCTATCTCTGTGGATTTGAGTTTGACAAATACACTACTTCCATTTCTCATTTGCATATCCTTTTGAAGTACACTAAAATTCTCCCCAAAAATATCTTTCTTTCGATCTTACACTGATACTTCTGGGTTTCCTACAGCTATCGTTAAGTGGATTGGATGAAGAGTTGTCAAACATAAAAAGCCCTTGCATGCACCTCATACAAAGTCAGTTACCTCAGTAGCAGCCTCTGATGTGTAGTGTGCACCTGACCCATTTAGGGGGGACCCTACAGTTCACAACCCTATGGCCCAAGTCCAGGAAGTTGCAGCCTACCTTGTCACAGAACCTCCAGAGTCTCTGATTCAGTCCAGGGGAACCAAAGGGCCATAATTAGTTCTGGGGACAATGCTACAAATTGCGAGCTTCATTGAACTCCCCGAGCAAGGTTGGTCTTCTCAACCTTCTCTACCAGTTGCTGGTATGATCCAAGTATGACCTGGAGCACAACAGGCATAATCTGTCCCAACGTGTGCCACAATCTGCAGTTGGTTGCAACCTGTTCCCTCAACGTCTTCTGGAATATAGTCTCTTCAACATGTTGAATGAGGCCTCCAGGCATACACACTGAGTACACCTGGTGTCCATTTCGATTCCCTGCTGCCATTTCCCTAAGGGGTACCATCATTTGCCATACATTTAAAATGCTGACAATTAATAGACACTATCCTTTTGCGTTTGCCTCCTCTTGACACTGGACAAAACAGGTTTCCCCCAAACAGCCCACTGGCTAAGTTTCAGTGTGTGTGTGTGTGTGTGTGTGTGTGTGTGTGTGTGTGTGTGTGAGAGAGAGAGAGAGAGAGAGAGAGAGAGAGAGAGAGAGAGAGAGAGAGAGAGAGAGACAAACTTGTTGGTTAGAGATATCAGTACAACACCTTGAGTACTCCCTGGTCCCTGTCCACCCCGTACAGGATGCCTAGATCTACCATTGACACACCACTCACAGTAAAATGGACAAGTAATGACAGATCCTGTACTTTCTGGAGAGGAAACAGGATCCACAGGAGAGGATAGGTCTTGGGGCACCTCTGGTACTGGTGTCACAGGTACAAGTCTCTCAGGAGTTCTTCCAACACACCGATTCGTAACAGCTGCCAATTGTTTGACAGCAGCCAGGTGATTTCCAGCTGCTTATAAATGTTAACCAATTCATCCTGTGTTCAAGGACAGCATTCACAGTGAGGCTGCATTTTGGCTGGTGCCACGTATAACAAGGCAGTGGAAAAAAAAAAACTTTACATTAAGCTCACTCAGTGCTTTTTTTCTAAAAATAAAGTTTGAGGGTACCCCGACATTGGATATAATGAAGCGAAAATTACTTATAAATGAAGCATAGGACATCACCCATCTGCTTTTAACCATGACGTCATCAACATGTCACTACAAAAGAAATAAAAAAAGGTATCAGACTCTTCAGTTGACTTTACTATAGCAGGAGAACAAGTAAAATAGTTTTTTAGTTTTCTGCTCATCTCTCACCTCCAACTTAACTTAAAAGTTGCAACGAAAGACAGGACACACTGTAAAACTTCGCACAACCGACAAGAACGGAACAGCAAACACAAACGAATAAAGAACAACAAAACAAAGATGGCAATGAATTGCGAAGGATCATGGTAGTGGGACCGTAGAGACACCTATCGGTAGCTCGGCGTTTGAGCGTACGCTTATCCGTTTAGCACTACCATCGCCCACTATTAGCGGGCGAGGGCACTACATGCTTGTCGAACTGGCTGCCAGCGATTCAGTAGTCGAGAACGGTTGCCGCAGCTTCGAAATGCTTCAAGTTCAAACAGTCAATGACATCGCTTTTCCCACCAAAAGCTGCACTGGTATCGTTCCTATTGCAATTACCAACACGAAAAAATGAAATAAATTTACGTCAGGTCTTCGGCACTCTTCCAAGTTCTCAACATCATAAAAAAACTACTTTGTCGATGAAAAAGTTTACGGGTACGCATCCCCCGGCATTCCCCGAGAAAAACAGCACTGAGCCCATTGATTATCTTTTAATCTATTGAGCTAAAATGTTGCTAATTCCCTACGAGAATTAAGGCAAACACACAAAATGTGATTTCTATTAAGGCAACAAAAAAACTTGTGTTAAAGATTACTAGTTTCCTAAAATGTTTTGAGGTTAATTATAGTTATTTGCAAACTCGAATAAAGGGTTATTTACAATGATGCAGATAATATACGGGGCTACTCCTCTTTAAGCGAAAACAAGATGTAACACAATATATTAGTTAGAATATCTGCTACAGTAATTAAATGACAAACGCCTATTAACTAAAAATTGCTCGTGGTTTACGCAAATGACAATGGTAGCTTCGAAAAATCTCAAAAACGCACGTTTATTTGCATTGATACAAAATGAAATTCAGGGGTGATGGATTCTTGGCAGCACTGTGAACCACAAACGCAGACCTGCTACGAAATAAATCACGTACGCAAAACACTCGTACCAGTAACTTACGAAAATATAGTTTTGTTAAGTGTCCGAAAATTTTCAAAAATAACCTATTTTCCACGTAATTATGCAATGAAACGAGAGAATGCGAGGTTAGTCTTAGTGTTCTCAAAAATTTTAGAAGAGCACAATTAAGTTTAAGCCTATAATTGACGAGAACAGTACGCGATTATTGCGGCATTCGCGAGTGTTTGAAATTTCAGAATATACCACAATACAAACGGGTACTAATACAATCAATGAAAGGTTATGCAGAAGCGACACGTTCAGCAAAATAAGCGAATCTAGAATTTCAGATCGGTACACAGTTCTTGTACACGAACTTTCACACAATGCAAAATTTCGAAGTCGGGTTTCATAAATAAATCAACGTACGTATTGCACACACTTTTTCACTTGGCTGATTCTGTGTACACTTCTACATTGGCGTACCGAAGAAGATCACTGCAGCGCCAGTTTATCTCGGTGAAAATCGTTAAAATGTGCAGCACCAAGAAAGCACGTCTTCTACCTGTAGCAGCTTATAATACAAGACAACATAGTTTTCAATGGATAGTGGATTGCTGGGATGGTTCCATTTATAAGCCCATGGATGACTTCGTGTTCTATGCTCGCCTAATTCTACCATACTCTATATAAGTTTTATATATGTATATATTATTTCTATAATCTGATATGTTTAACGCTATTATGCTGAACAACAATTCAGACTCACACCAATGACAATACGTTACTGCCTCCTCACTCACACATGGCTGCTGTGTATTTGCTATTTCTATCTTAACATCTACTTGAATACCACATCCTATTTAGAGTAACTTACTATGTGTCCATATCAAAGAAGATAATCAATTCTTTACAATGTAAATCTATAGATAAAAAGGTCTACTCGCAAAGCAGTGGCAGGCGAAAACACATGTGAAAGTTAAAGAGATGTGCAAACCTCTGAAGCCAGTGGTTCCTTCTCCTAACAGAAGGGTTGAAGGAGAAGGAAGAGGGATAAAGGTAAAGGACTAGCAAGGTTTAGGAAATGCAGAGAGTTCAGAAAAGTCACCCAGAACCCTAGATCATGGAAGACTTACCACATGAGATGGGAATGAAAGATTGATTGTTGGGAACTGCGCCAAACAAGATTTGAAAACCTGAGAGAAGTGGAAAAATGATTACTAAGCAAGACAGAGATTTCTGAAAAAACTTCATTCAAAAGTTAATAATAGGTTAGAGTTAATTAGCTTTTGGAGCCAACAGCAATAGGAGAAAACACATGTGCAAGCTATCGGAGCCAGTGGCTCCTTCTTCTGGCAGAAGGATTGAAAGGAAACGAAGAGGGATGAAGGAAAAGTACTATCAAGGCTTAGAAACGGGGAGAGTTATGGAAAACTCGTCCAGAACCCTGGGTCTGGGAGACATACTGGATGGGTGAGAAGGAAAGATTGCAATGGACAAGATGTAAAAACCTGAGAGCTTAACGGTGATGATATAGTAATAAGCACGGCAGAGATAACTGACAAAACATCAACGCAATAGCTAGTAAGATTGGAAAGCTAAGTATATTATTTCATGGTAGACAGGTGGAGATGGAGGAAAAATGGGCCACTCAGAAAATGAAACACACAGAAAACTAAAAGGGAATAATGAAAGGAATAGTTACTGAGAAAAATGATGAGAGTGAAGAAATTAATGTAACTTAGGGCCAGGAGGAAGGCGAGAACCAATGACATGATGTAGCACCAGTAAGGGCAACTCTTACAGCACGTATGGTCACAGGGGGAGGAGCCACAGGGTAGGGAAATGGATGTGGAAGGAGCACCAGGTCTCACCAGGATATTGCGGGGATTGGGGATGGGGGCAACGAAAAGTTGTTCTATGTGTGATAGGTCAAATGTCAGACAGATAGGACCTCATTGTCTCTAACCTCTTATTAACTATTACACATTGTTTTTGTCCAGAAATGTCTGTCTTGTTTACTACCCTATCTTCCACCTCTAAGCTCTTAGGTTTTCAAAGTTTGTCTGGTGCACTTTCCAACATTCAGTCTTTCATTCTCATCTCTTACGATAAGTCTTCCCTGACCTGTTGTTCTGGGCAACTTTTCCCAACTCTCCACATTTCCTAAACCTCGCCATTCCTTTTCCTTCATCTCTCTTCCTTCCTCTTCAGCCCTTCCACTAGAAGGAGCCACTGGCTTGAACATTTCCTTAACTTTTATAAAAGTTTTTTCCTGCTGCCACTTGGTCAGTAGACTTTTTATCAATCCAATTATATTACTATGTGTCATGTAATTTTACAATGAACACTGCTACTTGCCACACTTGCTACTTGGCTACATCCAGCCAACAAAACTTTTCAATTCTTGAATCTAAATATGCAGATAATGTTTAGAAAGAGCGGCTGATGACTTATGTTTTTCTTTTTCTTTTGAATAGTAGGTATTCCTAATTTCTTGCTTTTCATTAAACAGAGGCTTTCTCATGTTATAACACAGAACAAGAAATTTGCAGCCA
The DNA here is from genome assembly GCF_021461385.2 of Schistocerca piceifrons. Classification (NCBI taxonomy): domain Eukaryota; kingdom Metazoa; phylum Arthropoda; class Insecta; order Orthoptera; family Acrididae; genus Schistocerca; species Schistocerca piceifrons. Next base: position 644,093,280 of record NC_060142.1, read on the forward strand.
GACAGTTATATCCAAGTCCTGGATTAGTACTATTGCCAGCATCTAGTCTCATTCTATTTCGTGTCCAAAATAATGTTTCCACAAGAAACTAAATTCAGTGCTAAATGTCTACCAAAAATTGGCAAATTATTCTTCTCAAGTCCAGGTCTAGCTGAAGAAGTACCTTCTCTCCTAATAGAAGACATTATTTGTGCTGGTTTGGATTTGCTTCATTATAATTATGAGGATCTTAATTCTTTTTAAGCCAATAGTCTTTCAAAGAAGCATTTTGAATGTATTTCCTTTTTTTCCACCTGTTTCATGGAAAAGTGTTTCACCTAGTAGCAACTGGAGGTAGTCAGTTTTTCCAATCAAAATTCTACACTTTTTTATGTTATGGATATCCCTGAAAGTGGTGTTTAAGATCTTTAAATCTTTCTCAACTAATCACAGCCACTTACATGTCATTGACTTCCCTCTGTAAAATAGCAGTGATAGCATGAGTTTTGGTAACTATAACCTAAGAGTAGTCAGTCGGTGTACTCGTCCAGTCTCAAATGCTCCTTCAGGTGATTGAAGAGGATACAGTATAGCTATGCTTCTTTTCTAACAGCTCATTTGATTTCAATTTTCTTTGACAGGACTCTGTCAAATTTTAAATTGGAGATGGTGTATGTGTTTGGGTGGCTTCTAGAAGTATATGAAAATTCTTACATATGGTGAAGTGCCAAAGTTCCTGCTGGTATACGTACATTTGCGTTTCAGAACCTGTTCTACACATGACCTTGTCTTTGTAAATCCAGTGGGGTGGTATTCTCCTATACCAACAGCACAGTTGTGTTCTTACTGTATTGAGTAATATCTTGGAGAGGATTCTGAAAGGTACATATAGAAAGACCCCTTAGTAGCTGCTAAAGATCAGTTTTTCCCTTTGCCACATACTGGGTGAATGAGAGTTGAGGTACAATGATTTGAAAGTGTTTCTGCTGTGGACTGAGTCCTCAACTGCTTGTTTCTACAAACTTGCAATGATTCTATTTTCACATGCAGCTTTATTTGTTTCTGAAGTTGAAGGTGACCTGGCCAATTCTCTCATTGGTAGATGTGTGAGAGTCCAGGTCAGTAACATTTACAATGTAATTGTTATTTACCATCAAGTTCCTAAGTACATATGGGACTTTTGTGTTCTCTGCAACAGCAATTGCAGCACAGCTCAGAAGACGATAATCTGAGATTTCGGTTTTGTACACATTTCTTATGTTGCCCCTCTGGAAGATATCCTCTGTTTCATCAATGATGTGCTTGTTATGGTGTCTCTTGGCATTTTTGATAGTCCTAGCAGTATATTTCTTTATTATTAGGAATAATGTGTGATATACGGTGAGCTTAGATGGTTCTATGTAAAACATACCTGTTTTCTTTCTTCTCTTGCTTTATGACACAATGACATATGCTACAATTATTTATTTCTTCTTATTGAAGCAATATTTTATGTCAGTTCTTCTATTGGTACTGTCTGTGTATCCGATCAGTCATTTTTCTCCTTGCTATTTCCTGGCATGCTAGTAAAGCTATTGTCTTTCAGTTGTGTTTTGCTGTATTTTAGAACTGTGAACTGACTGTCTTTATTACCTCTTCACTTTGTGAGAGGAATAAAATTAGTGTTGATCAGAGACAAGCAGTGGTCTGAACTGATGTTGGCACTTCCTATACTTTGATACACTTCTTGGTATTCTTTCTACTGATGGTGACATGGTTGAACTAGAACTACCTTAGCAGGAATTTGGTCCCTAGAGAAGTACTCTCAGTAATACTGATTTGAGGAACATGCTGTAATTTTGGTAAAGGTACATCAGTCACTCCCTATACTGACAGGTCCTCAAGGATACAATATGGTCTTACAATATTACTGAATATTTGCTACATAGCAATCTGAACTTGAAACAGTACCGTGAAAATAATCGCATTATGTTCTATGTTGTGAAATCTTACCGATTCTTTCTTTCAGTCCTTCCTAAAGCATTCTACATATTTCTTGTTTGTTTCACTGGTAGACACTTGAAAGTTTATGGTTTGAACACTGACTGATCTTTCACAGTGCACAGTGGAACTTGGGGATACATGGTTTCAGCCAAGGGTGACCGCTGGCAATGACACGCAGTCACAAGGTTTTCCTGTCACGAGGACAGACCCAACTAAACTGCCTACACAGTCATTAATATTCAAATCATGTGAAAGTGCTACAGGGAAGTTTCTTTGGGTGAGCAAAGGTACAAGGAAGCATAGCACTGCAAGAAACAGACAGTTTGTAATTAGCATTGAAATAAGGAAATAAGTGGAACTACTGACCAACATCTCGTGTGTGGTAGTGCCATATGTGTTTTTTGTGTGAGCATCATTTTAGGGATGTATTTACTGGCAAAATGTAAGGGAGACTTTTGTTGCAAAGATGACGTTCCTGATGATTACCAAAACAGCGGGGGTGGTTTTTTTATATGAAAAACCCTGACAAATAAGAGAAATGCTGTGCATGAGAAATAAGGTCGAACAGATTTATTTGCTGTTAGATGATGTGTAAAGAAGAAAGAATTTTTTCAACATTATTTGTTTTTGTTCTTTCTGGTTGTTAAGTGACAATACAATGGAGTAGTGTCTATGTCTGAAAAATGACGGAAGTACAGTGAGCTAATATTAGAAAATGCTGTTTAAATTATTATGCAACCAATGAACAATGTGGTTCACACTACATAAGAGTAGAGAGACGCAAATAATATTGTACTCTATGTGTCAACCCATGAAATGTATGAAGATCTTTTTTCAGAAATGTAAACAGTTCGCAATCTGGAGACCACATTTCTTAAAGGGGAGAGAGCATAGCACCACAGCTTTGCCTGGTGTGATAAATGTTTCCTGTATGGATTCAGCAGAATGATATCATTAGTTGAAAAGCTCACATCAGCTTGATAACTAAATACTAGGTGTTCAGTATACAAGAACCATATGCAGTACACTGACAATGCAGAAGCAGCTAGCTAATTAGCTAGCATCTCTGACAGCCAAGGCTGTCCTTACAGCACCAACACAGCTTCTGGAGGAGCTGAACAGACACGAAAACCAGGGCAAATGAAGTCATAGTTTCCAAATCATTATGCCTGGCCATTCCACCCTGTAGTGACTTCTGCACTGGGAGTGCTGTCATTTTAGAGACACTAGCCAACGTAATTCTGACCCTCAGTCTCAGTGCCCTCAGTAGTGTTGACTGTGCACAGTATGTCCAGTTACCTAGTCAATGCCAGTTGCTAGTTTTGACAGGAAGGCTGCTTACACACCAAGAAGAAACAGCCGACTGTCAGTGTCCGACATTGCTATCAGTAGCTCTGCCTAAACTTTAAAGTCCGAATGGAGTCTACTAGGTGCCTACAGATCATTGGCTCACCCACTGGGTGACTAACATCCACTGCTGGACACCCTCCTAATGACACATGGGTTTGAGTCTGGGCCATCCATTTGACCAGCCACAACTACCCAAGTGGGCACAGCGTCACTGTTGCTGTCGCTGTCAACCACTGCATGTGGTCACAGATTTTTGCTGTCCAGCATGTAGGGAGGGCACATGCCGTTATTGTCAGCTGTGCAGGAGGCACCTGTTTAACCCTGCTTGCCCTATAGGTCAGCTGCCATGGCTGCCTTCTGTGACCCGTCACCAGTTCATGCCTCTGCTTAGTGTCAGCGTTCTGTTACTGTGCTGACTGTAACACCTGCCACCAGCACACAAATGCTGCCTTCTTGCGGACGACTACTAACAGCATGCCTCAGTGATCATGCCTCAGTGATCGTGCCTGATTATGTCACAGAGGCTACAGTCTACCCCTCCAGCTTCAATTCTGTCACTGTAACTATCATGAATAAATGACTTTCTTAATCAGCAATGTTTCCCTGACAGGCCACTGTCCAACACCAGCTACAACCACTCCTGCAGACACGGCCTGCCAGGTCTATTGCTTTACATCCTAATGTACCAGCAGCCCAAATCACCAGCCACCTTAGGGATCATGTCTTTGCCACCATACTTTGTTGGGAGTTTTGAAGCTTATGATTGATGTTATCCCATTTAGGAGTGAGAAGGAGCATTGTTTATTATATTATTAACTAATAATCTGAGTTTTCATACTTTTATATCTGATAAGTTTCTAAAACTGGCAGGAAATTTTGTCAAATGGCATCATTACATGTAAGTAAGATCCTTGTAGCAGTTGTAAATGAGGTCTACATCTGCATCTATATCTATATTCTGCAAACCACTGTGAGGTGCATGGCAGAGGGTATGTCCCTCTGAACCAGTTATTAGGGTTTCTTCCTATTCCATTCACGTATAGAGTGCAGGAAGAACGATTGTTTGAATGCCTGAGCAGTAACTATTCTAATCTTATCTTCATGATACCTGTGTAAGTGTTATGTAAGGAGTTGTAGTATATTCAGAGAGTAATAATTTAAAGCCAGTTCTTGAAACTTTGAAAACAGACTTTCTTGGGACAGTTTACATCTGTCTTCAATAGTCTTCCAGTTCCGTTCCTTCAATGTTTTTGTGACCGTTCGTGCCGCCCTTCTCTGTATACATTCAATATCACCCCCCCTCCCCAATCAGTCCTATCTGGTATGGGTTCTACACAGTTGAGAAATATTCTAAGCTGGGTCACACGAGTAATGTGTAAGCAATCTCCTTTGTAGGCTGATTGAACTTCCCCAGTAGTCTACCAATAAAATGAAGTCTACTAACTCCTTTATCGAGGACTGAGCCTATGTGATCATTCCATTTCAGATCGCTACAAAGCATTACACCCAGGTATTTGTTTGTGTTGGCCGATTCCATCAGTGACTCAGTGTATAGTTTTCAGTTTTGTGAAGTACACGATAACTGCATCATCTGCAAAAACCCTGATGTTACTATTAATATTGTCTGCAAGGTCATTAATATAAAACACAAAGAGCAAGGATTTTAACACACTTCCCAGAGGTACACCCAAAGTTACTTCAACATCTGACGATGACTCTCCATCTAAGATAAAGTGCTGTGTCCTCCCAACCAAAACGTCCTCAGTCCAGTCACAAATTTCACTTGATACCCCATACGATCATTGGAACTCAATGTGTCAGACAGGCAACTCTTGACTCTTATCAGAAGAGAAATGTGGAAGAAAATGAGAAAAAAGAAGAAGATGAAGACGAAGAAGAAGAAGAAGAAGAAGAAGAGAGAAAATAGGGAAACCCATGCTCTTAGTAAACATTTACATCTGAAGGGTTGAACAACGGGACAAATGAAATCTGATTTGGTTGGGCTCAGCATGCGTTGGGGGTCTCCCTCCCATGGCCGTCCCTCCTTCGATCTGTTATAGTCTGTGTGTTAAACATGGGAGCAGAACCCACTGCAAGGTCAGAATGGGTCCTACAGAGAGTGGATTCTTATTCAACTGTCTTTTTGTCATAAGTTAGTATTAAAGGTAAGGAATCCTTATGACCTTGCCCTCATCAGAGTGCTGTATCAGTGGGCAAAGGAAAAAAAAGGGACTAACTGCATCTAAAAGTAATCAAAAACAGGGTGAAAGAGGGATAATCTGGGTGTCTGGTGGAGGAGGTACAGTTGAGGGGCCTCTGGCCCAAGGATGTGGTGGAGATACACCACACCCCAACTACTGCCCCAAAAGCAACGTAAATCATTCAATCAGAGAGTAAAAATCACTTTCTCAGAGAAAATGAAGAACCAGTTCAACTGTCCATATCTCATCTGTCAACATTAGAGGCAAATAATCTAAAAATCCATGCTTGACTTGGATACTCTGAAGGAGGGGGCATTCTCCCAGGACATGAGTTACTGTCTATAAGGCTCCACAATCACAATGTGGGTCATTACGTAAGATAATACTACAGAAAACCTGGTATGACTGATATGGAGGTGAGAAGGAAGGTAGATTCCTTCCAGAAGGAAATAGAGGCTGGATCTGCACTGGCAAATCCATGCTTGGTATCATCAAAGTGAATGTTAGGTGAATAATCACGTCTACAGCCAGACAGTTGGATAGTTCATTTCCTGTGGTATTTACACAACTTAGGACCCAGATAAAGGCAACTGAGCAAGTAGTAAGACTAAGGTCAGAGAGAAGATCACAAATAGCAGATATCACAAGGTGACAAAAGTAACTCTGATCAATAGCCTGGAGACAGCTCATTCAGCCGCTACAAATTAAAACACAGCTAAGGGAAGTCTATTCAATAATAAATGGAGCTCTTTTAGAGGCTGTCAGCTTCACCATAAGAAAACTACATGTTCATGGGAGCTAAGACTGTTCCTGATCAATAGGATGTCCAAAAAGGTTTCCCACCCTATTCATGGTTTTAAAGCCATCAGTGTAGATGATGGTAGCACCCTGATACTCCTTAAGAGGTGATGATGATGATGATGGTGGTGTTAGGTGAGAGGTATTCAACATCATGGTCATCAGTGCCCTGATGGAAAATCAGCATGTCAATCTCATAGGTAGGGATTAAGGCTGTCCCCACATGCTGAACAGTTTATAATGCATTAAAGTCTGCCTCCCTTCCCTGCCAATTTAGGCCTGACCGTTCACAAAATGTCACCACTCTTGTAACACTGGACCAGTAGCAGTGAGGATGGTGGGCAGATCTCCATCGAGACTGAGGACTATCCTGATATCAGTATACAAGACACACACTGCCAAAATACGGTGAACTGAAAGTGATGCACGTCAAACCTCATGGAGTGGTGAATTCTCCTGCTGGAATATGGAGCTTTGTGTTAAAGGGCTATGTCCAATGCGCAGCCTGGTAAGCAGAACCACCTCCCAGTGGTGAGGCTGACATGAAATCTGCAATGCCTGTGGGGTCAATTTGAGTTTGTTTTCTGTTGCCTTCAACCATTCAGTCTCCCACTGACACATGATGCATCTGTCAGAGAAATGAGATGACGGTGTGCAAGGGGATGGGGCACTGATAACATCACCATCCCGACATGCTGCTTTGCCTGCTTCCACAGCCATGTCATTTCCCTGTAACCTGATGTGGCCAGGTACCCAGCAAAAGATCACCTTCCTGCCATGGTGTTGGAGCTGCCATAAGGAGTCATGGATATGCTGAACCAACTGGTCCACTGGATACATTTTATGAAGTACTTATAATGCACTGACACTCAACCCTACAGATACCAGACACTCAGATCGGTACCAAACTTTGTATGTGGATAGAGTATCAACCAGAACTCTGATTTAGTTTGTACTTTGTGTTGTCATCCAGCAGAACGGGTGTAAATGTTAATTAAAAGTAACGCCAGAACTATGGAGCACAGGAAAAGCACAACTGTGAGTAACATACGTATAGCTTCTGTGGGGAAGTTGGTAGAGCATTAGATCATTGTACCAAGGGTTCTGGATCCATATCCCAATGATGACAACTATTTTTACTATATTATGAATGAAATTGTTATATGGGACTATAACTACTTTCACACGTTATGCAATTTTTTCTTTGTTCTACTGTTCCGATTCTTTATGTTTATTCTGTGAAACTACAAATGCACTAGCTGCTTCATCACGAATGGCGTCTGTTCTGTTGTATGTATCTGACAGAACACTACACCTATCTATACAAATGCACTCTATAGGCTTGCTACTTTCAACTGACAAAGCGACAGCAGACTGCCAAAATACCATTGCTACAAACTCCAAAAAGTATTTTTACATGTCAGGAAAATGTTCTCCCCTACAACATTTTCATGCGTAAACAGTTAAAACAAGTTGTCACCAGTGGGATTTGACATGACTGAAGTTTCAACATGATGACTTAACGCTCTATCAACTCACCCATGTGATCCACAAAAATGAAAAACAATCATTCACAGATATGCCTTTCCACTGCTCTGTAGTTCTGATGTTATTTTTAATTAGTATTTATCCATGTTCTACTAGATGACAGCACATAGTACGAGTGCAGAGTGTCTCAAAATTCTTATCAACTGGGAACCCCATCTGTATGAAAGTAGAATCTGACAAGTCAGATGATTAGGAAATTGTTGCTTGGCATTGTGAGCAAGAGTTGATACCACTGGAAATGAAGAGGAAGATCCTCGCTTCGATAAGGAAACTGTCTATGGGACAAGTCCAGAAAGTGGCAGTGGCCAGTCTTACTTGATGATGATGATCTTGGAAAAATAATTTCAAAGCCAAAGGGGTGTTGCTGATTTATAAACCTGACAACCACTGTTCAGTCAGGACAAGATTATGGTCTGGTAAATACAGAATAGAGTAGCAGTATCCGCCAAGAAGTGTGGGCAAGGAAGCAGACAGCATTGAGCTTATTAATGCAGCTAGTATTAAGCTGATGAATATGGGGCAGTCATATCAGCTTTTTATCAAAGAGGAGTCCCAAGAATCGGGACTACACAGCATCCAAATGCCTGAGTACCCAAGGAAATTTCTGGGTCAGGATTAAATATGATACAACGATAGAAATAGATAACTCCATTTTCACAGAAGAAAACTGGAAGCCATTAGACAGGGGCCAAGAAGAGGCCATTCCAAAAGCTCCTTGGAACTGGTATTCAGGCAAGACTACAGGTTGGGAGCTAAACCAAATGCGACAGTTGTCAAGATACAGTGCTGGGGTAATCAGTGGTCCAACAGAACTCACTAGCTCACTGATTGTGATAAAGGTGAGTGGAGTCCCTAGGGACACAGTTTGCTTAGACTTATGGGGAGCTGAGCGATGTACCATTTCTGAACTGAAACAACTGGAGAGATAAAAACAGTTGAAGAGAACATGGGAGGGAGCCTTAAAAGCACCGGTAAAGCGTGATGGGGGCACACGGTGTTGGGTGGTTATAACTGAAGAGCAGAAACTCATGGAGGTCCAATGTGGGCTGTAATTATTGTATGGCGGTGAAACTTGGTAGATATGCTAACGCATTCATGTGGAACCGATTTATGTTGGAAAAAGAATTAGTCTCAATTTTGGAATTCAGGTGAAAATCTGGTGCACTTGATCAAATAGTTTTACAAATGCACCATCTTGTTGATGCTTCCAGTATTCATACTGAATAACTGTATAAGCAATGGTTAACAATAAAATCAACATTATGCCTTTCTCACTGCTTCACCTTTCCTGCCCACGTCCTGTTCCTAATCCATTACATATGAAAACATTTCTATATGTCTTTCTTGCATTCACAACACCAGATTTGCACCCGGTGGCCAAAATTATAACTAATATTTTTTCAGCGTATATCAGTTACGCATTATCATATTTACTAAGTTTCACTGCCATATGATAATTATAGCCCATACTGGACCTCTGTGAGTAGCTGCATTTTAGTTATAACCACCTGGTACATCTGATGTAGACTTCAATGAGATTTTAGTGTTTAGAAAAAGCTTGTCAGACTACTGTCTCTGACCTAACCAGATGGTCAGTTGTGGATTGTTCCTCCAGAAAACCATACTGATATGGGGATAGAAGGCCCTGTGATTCAAGAACCCAGCATAATAGTTGGGCTACCATCCTTCCAAGCAGTTTGTAGAGCATGTTGATGAGGCTAATCAGTCAGTAGCAGTTGGTGGACATTTTACTGGTTAAAGGATTGGGATGATAACACTACCCCTCCAATACAAAGAGGAAACACCCTTTGATCAAATGCAGTTGTAGACCCTGAGTAGACTGAGTCTGTGAATCTCATTCAGATGCTAGATCATCTGATTATGAACTGAATGAATCCCTGAGCCCATAATGTGTGATGTGTCAAAAGCCTGAAGCAGTTGCATTTAGTAAAATGTTCATTATTTAATTCAGGGTTATGACAGAGGAGGGGAAGTGGGGGGAGGATATTGGGATATCTTCATCTTGTCTATTATGTGTTGAAAATGTAGTTGGACAAAAAGAGGACACCAACACTGTCACAAATGGCCTGGGAGGTATCAGCAAGAAAGGAGATGATGGACAAAACTTGGAACAACTGTTGATCTTTGGTGGCCCATAAAACTACAGAATTCATTCAGACCTGGGTTAAAGATGTTCATGCTGCCAAACAGAAGACATAGTGCTCCCAGAATTCCTTCTTTTAATTAGGTAGTGAGCCCTTGTGAGGAACCTCATGAAACTGATGAGGGCGGACTGTGAAGGATCTTGCTTGAGACACTGCAATGCCTTCAATAGCATGAATAGCTGCTGAAATATCTTTGTCAATCACGATATCAGCCATTAGAGGAGGGGACCTATGAAAAGGTGGATAACAGTTCCAGGAGTGCAGGTGCTTGCGTCAGAGAGATCTCTGACAATCTGGTCGATACACTCTGATGGAGAGGGCATGAAGGTGATGGCAGAGGCATACAGCTGCCAGTTCACTCTTCAGAGAGCCCAACATAGCAAATGGTCCAACAGGCAGTGACAAGGATGTGACAGGATCACCAGAAAGTGATCATTGCCATGAAGATCGTCATACAGTGACCACTGTGGTGAAGCTTTGAGACTGAGGGATAAAGTCGTAAATTCAATAGCTGAAAATGTGTCACTGGTGGCACTGAATTGCGCAGAGGTACCTTCGTTATGGAGACGCAGATCGAGATCAGAAAGAAGTTGATCTATCCAAAGGAACCTGCCCCCCCCCCCCCTCCCCCGCCCCCATATGAGGTGGTGTTCACTGAAATCCTCAAGTAGGAGAAAGAGAGCAGAGAATTGTCAGGTAAAAGTGTTCATCTCAATGTAGTAAGTGAATTAATGTTGGTGACTGCTGATGTTCACACTCACTCTGCCACTAGTTCCAGTGTTAAGTGAAGGGGAATCCTCGCACTGGTAATACCTTCATGAACCACCATCCAGATACTCCTTTAGGATCAGTATGGTTCCAACAGATAGCATGGTGATCTCAAAAGGCTGGAGAATAGTCATCAGCTAATGCAACACAGACTGCAAAACATAAGGTCATCAATTGTTATATTTCTGGCAGGTGACCGTAACATTCATTACAGCTCATTGTTATCATATTAAAGGAGTCCTGGTTGGGCATTGACGGGCCGGCAGGACAGGTCACACCCTGGCACCATTGTCTATCATTTGTGGGGATGGAACAACATCTGCAAATATAAGTTCTGAGTTTGATGGTGAAGGAGGATTTGGCGCTTCCAGGTTCACCAGAGCAGTCTTCACCCAAGATTTCTTCTGTATCTCCTTAACCAGTTTAGAGGGTCAGTACTCGTGTGAGAGTTTATCCACTGTGGTGGCAGGGATTGAAGAGAAGCAGGCAGCCATGGAACCGGCAGTTCATGCGTCCTTCAGCCATTGGCTGGTGATAGGTAGGTGGTCTGTGATTTCCAGAAAGAAGGTTCCCAAAAGGAAGCCTTGTTACTGGATAATGCTAATGGAGGAGGATGTTTCTCTCACCAGGTGTGGTGAGCTCAGGTCCCTGAAGATGGGTGTTACTGGAACAACCAGAGGGGAGGATCTATCTCCCCATCTCATATAACTTTCGCTACTGTAACTGATGTAAGAAATATTTTGGTTGCTTTATGTCAATAGTCTCTCTTTCTTCTCATTGAAAAATACAAATATAAAATGATCTGCGAGGTTGATGAATAATGTAGTCCACATTAACATATTTTAAGACTCACTGTTTTTATTTTATCAAAACTGTTACAAAAACATAAGCATGCCTCTCTTTGCATCCATTCAAGTCCATAGTTACCAGAACAAACAAATTAGGTCTGCTTTTCTTCATTTAACAATTGACACTGAGATGGTGGCAAAAATAGAACTGCTCAAGTGAGCACATAATTGCTAACAAAGGATACCTTACAGGAGAAACAAAGACAAACATGTTACATAAAACCACAAAACTAAATGGAACAAGCTGTGTTGCAACTACAGGATAGAAGTAATTACACTTTCCTTCAGTTTCAAAATCTGAGAGGTGATTGCAGACCTTAAGCTCCTGCATTTCACATTCCTCAATTAAGGCAGCACACACATTAGGGATCAGGGAGGGTGATCTTCTCTGAAACTTACACAGAATAGTGGTTGCTCACATGACAAATTTCCAAGTGATGGCCAACAAGTCTCCACAAAATGAAGAGTTTGTACGGTGGAAAGACATATACCTGAAGTGTTGGTACTTGAAGCACTGCATTGGGACTGGGATATATGGCTAAACATCACAACTGTAGAGACAATTTTAAGTTTTTTCAAGAGTTGGATTGGATACGCTGTTTTAATTATGACATAACTACTTTGTAGTTTACTGAGGGAAGCTATTTCTCCTATTAGATTTTTTTTATATTCTACAAACAACATAGACTTATTATTACGTAGGTTGGAACTTAAATAGTGGCAACACTGTTGTGGAGACACTATGCGATGGAATCTACTATTGTCGCTGATAGCACACGTTATTGACATACCTACCTTACCTCCAGCAAACGGACTTGCCCGCCCCATGTCACCGACGTGGGCACAGTCGAGGGAAACACAATCACTCATGAGTGAGTGGCCTAACTTAACGGTGTCACTATGTTTTTGAAACAGGAATAACAGAGCTGGCACAAGATTGAATGTGCCATAGGTCGTACAGCACAACAGTGTCATCAAGGTCTTCAAGAGATGTGCGGGCATCAGCATTGCCATACAGAACAGTGGCACATTGGATAAAAGCCTTCAACGAAGGTTGGCAAACTGTGGCAGACGTACATCGAGCAGGTCGCCCTAGCATCTCTGAAGAAGAAGTGCAAGCTGTTTCCGCATTAGTGGACAGTGATTGACACCATACAATTCGTGAGCTTATCTACGATACTGGATTAGTGCATACGACTGTGCTTCGAATCCTGAAGGAACCACTGGGCATGCAAAAAATTGCATCATCATGGGTTCCGCATGACTTGACGGAAATGCAGAAATGGATGCATTATGACACTGCTCAGACGCACTTGGAGTGTTATGAGCACGAAGGAGAGGCTTTCTTACACCATATCGCAACACTGGATGAGAGATGGGCCACATTGTACGAGCCAAAACTGAAACGCCAATCCAATGAATGGCGTTATTATGGGACGCTGCGAAAGTCGAAAGTGCACAGAGCCCCAGTATGGTGAAAGTTATGGTGATTCTCGTGTACAACTGTGATGGTGTTATCCTAATGCATTATGTTCCTCCATGGCAGACCGTCAATGCACAGTATTACTGTTCATTTTTGGAGCGTCACCTGTGACCAGCTTTGTGAAAGAAGCGGCAACACTTTCTGCGCAAGCCACACATCATTTTGCATGACAATGCATGGGCGCATACAGCACAAGCTGTGGCTACTCTGTTTGGTCGATGGGACTGGGAAGTGCTGTACCATCCACCATACTCCCTGGACTTAAGTCCTTGTGACTTTGATTTGATTCTGAAGATGAAGGAACCAATTCGTAGCATTCGCTTCAGAAGTGTTCCAGAGATTCGACAGGCAGTAGACCGCTCCATTCCCACCATCAACAGAACAGGCTGTGATAACGGTATACTACGGCTTCCACATGGCTGGCAACAGGTTCTGCACAATGCTGGTGACTACTATGAAGAACAGTAACAGGTGCAAACATGTTACTCTTCTGTATCAGTTGTGAATAAACAGTTTTCACTATTTAAGTTCCAACCCTCATATATAGAAAAGATCCTCCACGAGTTCAGTGTAAAGGTGGAAATGGAGGGGGATAGTATGTTTGCAAAGTGGTCTCTTAATTGTTGAAGAAATTACAACTTATCTTGAGTTAGTAACTGTAGTGAGCTGGCCTCGACAAATTCCTAGGGAAGATGCAGTGGTTCTCTGTAGACTATTTCTGCAGCTGAAGAGTCCAAATCTTGTTTATCCATCATTTTTAAGCCCAAGAGAATGATCGGAATGGTGGAAGGCCAGAATGTACCATGACATTTGAGCACTCCCTCCATGGAACAGTGCTATCTCTTGACCATGCTATTATTAGCAGGGTGGTAGATAGTAGTTTTATGATGTACACACATGCAAAATGTAGCCAGCTGGGTGAACAACTCCAATTCAAACTGCCTGCCTTAATCAGTAGTTATGTGGAGTGACCAGCCAAACCTAGCTAGCCAAGATGACGTGAAGCCAGAGGCAATGGTGTCTGTGATAATGTTGTCCACAGATGTTGCCTCCAACCAGCACATAAATTGGTCAGTCATTGTAAGGAGATATTGCTGGTTGTTCAGTGGAGAAAGCAGTCCCACAACACCAAGTTCCAGTACTCATTGGTGTGTGCACATGATGGGGCACTTTGCAAGTCTGGTATTGAAGGCATGTCCACGTCCACCCTGGCATGTCCATGTCCACCCTTGGCAATCCCTCTCCACATATGGCCAAATGAAGCATTAAGCATTGTAACATGAGGTGAAACGTGGGAAGGGCTCCAGGGTGACTTAGGTTGTGGACACTGTCGAAGGCTTGTCGTCGGAAAGCTGACAGAAGAAAAGGATGAGGTCCTCCTCAGGAGATGTTAGAATATAGTCTGGCATCTTCTCTTTGAATGACGACGAGTTGCAGCTGCAATTCTGATGTGGTATCGTTGGTGAATGTTTGAAACTCTCAGCCATCCTGTTGTGCATGTGCTTTAAGTCCACACTAAATTGCCTTATAAATTCTAGATGATTGAACTGGTGGGGGAATGTTTGATGCTATTCCTTTTGAATGTGTAGATCATTGGTTTGTGATCTGCATATATCATGAATGTCCTTGCTTTATTTGTGGATGTAAATATTTAACTACTTCACACACAGCAAGGAATTCACGTTGTATGCACTCCACTTATGCTGATACAGTGACAATTTGTGGGAGAAATATGCGAGTGGTTGTCACGAATTTTGTGACCTTTGTTACTTAAATACTTCTTGTAGATGCCGATGATGTTGCTCTCTGGTGACAGAAAACAAAGGTATGTCATCCAAGTATGCGACACATACGGCAGTCCTCATAGAATGGAGTCAATAAACTTCTGTCCGGTTTGTGCAGCGTTCTGTAACCCAAATATCAGTGATTATCACTGTCTTCAGAATGTCCTCTTCTGCCACAGGTATGTGTGTATGTGCCTTGGTGTAGCCTAAAACAATGAATATCGTTGCAACATGGAGATCATAATTATAGACATACAACAAAGCCATGGGATACCAATTACGCATGGTTGTTGTGTTGATTGCTCAACAGTCACTGCATGGGCGCCAGGTCTCTCCTTTCTTCAGAAAAAGATGCAGTGCAGATGACCACAGGCTACTTGCTGGCCAGATTATGCCTTCTTTAAAGATCACACTGAATTCTGCTTTAACAATGGCCAAACAATCAGGTGAGAATCTCTTTGGTCTACAAGATGCTGATGGACCATCTGTGTGCTGCAGTCAGCCTGGTAATACTGTCAACCGGTTTGGCATTGGCTATATCTGGTAAAAGATGGTAATGTGCCAGGAGATCAGCTCCACAGTGTCAGCAACAGTAAGGTCCTACATAAATGGACGCAACAGTCCCACATTCAACTTTATCCACTGCATTCAATATGTATAGACAGATGAGTTGTTCACCAAAGGTAAACAGAACACAGTCAGCAGTCTACAGTGGTGGACTAAACTTCCTGGCAGGGTGCTCTAGCCTGAGCCAGTGTCTATTAAATATTCCTGACCAGATCTCCTGTCAATAAAACACAGGCATCATGACTTTGTTGAGCAGTCAGTTGCATCTACCACCAGCTGCCGCTGGCATTTGGGTGCAAACACAGTGCTGTACATTTACGCATATGTTTGCGGAACCTACAGTTGTTCCAGCATGTGAAGTGACATGTGTTTGAAAAAGCAACATTTGTTGATGATCAGCTACTGGATCTCTGGTGATTACATCCTGTACCATTCCAAGCACTACCCTAGGACAATAGCATGCTGATCAGTGTGCATGGCATATCTACTTCCATTACCAGTGAGTCAAATTCCGTGCATGTGACGATTGGTGCCCCTATCACACTGATACATGGCTTTGATTTGTGGAGGTAATCGGCTACTCCATGGGGTGTGTAGCAGGTTATAAAGGACGGTAACTGTATCAAATTTCCTCTGGAGATGATGCAGATATTGCAACAGCTTATGATCACTGATGTCTTCTTGTGTTAGTACCTGTCTGAACCAGTTTTGAACAGCACAGCCACTCTCCAGATTAATTCTGATTTTCATATCAATTTTCGTGTGGCAGTGCAGTGATCATTTCTTGTACCTCTGCAGCTTAGTGATGGGCGAGTTGGCTAACAACATGGGTGAATTTTGTCAAGTCAGTCGTAATCCCTGGATAGCTAAAACTGGGTTCAACTTGAGCAAACCATAAAATTGGGTTGTTTGGCCAGATGGATGTAAACTGACTGCTAGTCTAGACACTGTTGGCATGCCTGAATCTTACCTGATATTTAAATACTGTAGTAGTCACTCAACCTTCTTCTTTATGTCAGGGTCACCATTTGCCAAGACTACAGGATTTGAGTTAAATGATCTTTGCTTGGCATGAAGAAAATCGAGTTTGGAGGTTTCGCGGAACAAAACAGTGTCTGACAAATAGATTGGACAAGCACTTACTCTCTAAGTTGAACACAAATCCAAACATTTAACTTTCAGGTGAAACGTTCTGAACATGCCTATAACTCAGGAAGAGGCGAAAAGAAAAATGGTCATTAACACTGTATAATTGAGAGACTAATTCTGAATGGAACATATAAACATGGAACATACAAATCGTATAAAAATTCACATGTGAAAAATAAACAATACAAAAGAACATCAAAAACAGCACCTCTGGTAGTTGGAGAGGAAGCTGTTTGACAGCTGCAGCTCATCTGTTAACACAGACCACATGCATGACACTGCACCACTGATCACAATGACATTGCCTGTTGGAGCGAACTTCGTAGCAGACACTACAATGCAATTATGATTGTAATGAAACCGAAATGTTTTGTGGGGAGGACATGTAACCATGTGAATACATAATAGATGGGCAATACAAGATTTTGTGTCAAAAGGAAAATCAAATTGAGTAAACAATATAATTATAAGAAGACATATATAGTTTTGTGCTTTTATGTATGTGTGTCAGCAGTACTTAGAATTTCTGCTCCTGAAGGTATGTAATGGTCGGCCTTTCTGTCTCTGAACTTTAAGTAAGTTCTTTGCTGGTATAAGAAAAGACAGCCTATGATGTAATGGAAGCTGAGTAAATGATAATAGAAAACAACCAGGGGCTGCATTCAAGTGTACAGTTGAAACTTACAATGCATAGGAAAGTCAAGAGAAAGGTGGCGACCAGGGTGGCCGAAAAAGCAGTTCCAAGTTCTAGGGGACTGATGACCTAAAAAGTTAAGTCCCATAGTGCTCAGAGCCATTTGAACCATTTACCTTTAGGTGGAGTGGATGACAAATAGCTAATGATAATAAAACAAATTCTCCTACTACCACAAACAAGTTTATTCCTCATGGATGATATCCTAGCTGTGTCAAAAATGATTTACAATTGAAAATTTCAATGATTACCCCCATCCCCTTCATCTTATTAAGGGCCTAGGATAATCGAATTGAGTTAAGTCTGATCAGTGAATGTCGAAAAGCTTAATACTGTTTGGTGAGAAGTTTATGATTTACAGTAATTATGTTGTAACTGTGGAAATGGAAAAGCTCATGGGTTGAGAGAATTATGTATTTTGGAAGTTTGCAGTAGAAGCCTATCTACAGCTGGACAACTTTTGGGATGTCACACATGGAACCTTAAAGCCCACAGAACAAAGATTGTAAAACAAAATTCAAATTAATTCTTCTAGTCCATCTTGTAAGTTACATTCATACAGAAAAGGCTAGCATGGCAAAGGAAATACGGGACAATCCAAGGGGAGCTTTTGAAGACTGAGGCTTAACTAGGATAGTGGGTTTGCTAAGAGAACTTATCACCACACATTTAGATGAATGTAAATACTGGTATGTTGATGTATAGGTAAACAAAATCATTTCCATTTTGAATAGTCTGAGAAATTATGGATTCTATATTACTGAAGAACAGATTGGTACCTTGTTACCAGCATGACTGCCTGATAAGTAGTGAACTTAGAGAGTTCAGGGATACCAATTACAGGCAACACTGTAACAGTCTAGGTATTACAAGCGGTTAAGAATGTACAAAAACATTCTATCCAGGACAGAGAAATGGCTTTGTATTTTAAAATACGAAAAGAAGAAACACTTTTAATGTTATAAATGCCAAAGAATGGAAATTTTGTATCGTACTGCACAGAAAAAAAAAAAAAGAGTTCACAAGAAAAAAGTCATGTTCAAAAAGGTCAGGAAATGATGGCAAGCAATCACCGAAAAGAAGGTAAGGTACTTACTGTGTGTTATTCTTATAATAAAACTGAAAGTAAGAGTACAGACTGGTTCCTGGATTCTGGTGCATCTATGCAAATTACCACAGATCAACTCAATTTTATATGATGTTTCTGCTAAAACACACATTGATAGTTCCACAGTGGATGGTATGATGTTTCTTTTAAAGCACACATTGATTTTTTTGCATAGATTAGAGATTAGATTAGATTTACTTTCATTCCAATTGATCCGTAGTGAGGAGGTCCTCCAGGATGTGGAACATGTCAGAAAAACAACAATACATGACAAATATTTACAACTAAAACAAATAAGCTAATGTACCATTCCACAGGTCCCAAGTGGAATGATCGTCATTTTTTAATGAACACTAAGAGTCATTTTACAAATACTATTGCACTGAATTTAAAATAAAAAAGTTTTTTATTTATTTATAAGGTAAGAAACATGTAATACAACTACTGTAATACTTATTTACAATGAACACATTACTGCACTGAAATGGTGCAGAAGTTAGATTATACTTACACACTTACACACACACAAGCACACACACACACACACACACACACACACACACACACACACACACAAATTTTCAGTGAACACATTACTGCACTGAAATTGTGCAGAAGTTATGTTGTACTTATATACAAATCAGTTGGTTTTCCTAAGAAATTCATCAATGGAGTAGAAGGAGTTGGCCACCAATAAATCCTGCTGCATCAAACCAGTCTCAGGACTGAAGACCACAACAACAACAACATTGATTTTTTAACATGGATGGTGTGATGTTTCTCCTAAAACACACAACACACACTGGTGTTTCAACAGTAGATGGTTCTCAATTACAAGTGAACTGCTATGAAATACAAACTTTAGTTTCTATGTTAAAGGAGATGACAAGGTATTACAGAAAATGATGTAGGCCTACATTATTTGAAGAATGTGGCCACAAATTTGCTTTTAATGAGTGAAATGGTGAATAAGAGCAGCGAGGTTTTTTTTTTTTTAATGGTGCAGAAATAACTGATCAGAGTAGCAGTGTGATAGCCACAGCAAATTAAGAAAGGGGTATTTATAAATTAGATGTTCTTAAAGTTGGAAATGGTTACTCAGTATATTCTGACGTTTATTTCCTTATAACCTAGCACAAACTGAGCAAAGTATTTGCCAGTTTTCGCACTGTTGTTGAAAGACAGACTGGTAGAAAGATAAAAGTTCTCAGATAAGACAATGGTACAAAATATGTCAACAGTTTAGCCAACAACTGAGTGAAGTTGGAATCAGACATCAAGTTACAATTTGCTATAGTTCTGCTTGAAACAGAACAGCAGAAAGGACTAACACAGCAATTGTAGAGAAAGCAAAGAGCATGTTAAAGGATGCAGGATTACAAAAATGTTACTGGGTAGAAACAGTATCACTTGCAGTGTATCTATATAATAGATTGCTTACTAAAATTGCTCCAAATAAGACTCCATATGAAGTTTTGACTGGAAAAGAACCCAATCTAGATCATATATGAATGTCTGCTTGTAAGGCCATGATACAAGTTCCCAAAAGCATTAGGAGAAAACAGTACTCTAAACCTGATTTTGTTGTTGTTGGATACTATGAAAATTACAAATGTTACAGACTGATAAATTCTAAAAACAAAAGGGCAATAGCTAGAAAAGATTTGATATTTTTAGAATCTGGTGAAAATGGAAAAAATTTTGAAAAAGTATGTGTAGATATCCTGAGGAAGATGTCCAAGAACATGCAAAGGCTGCAGTAAACTTAGAAATTAAAGCACCTGAAGGAGTTCAGGAACAATTAGATATGTTTATTGAAGGTGTACTGGGTAATGAGATATAGGAAACTCCAGCAGCAGAGGTTGTAAATTTATGGAGTACAACAAAACCTAAAGTTGTATCCAGTTTATGAGATAGCTGCTCAAACAATCAACAGTGAACCTCTTACTGTTGAAGAAGCCTTGGCCAGCCTAAATGCAATTGGAAGAAAGCTATAGAAAAGGAATTACAGTCTTTCTCCAAGACTGATACTTACGAGTGGGTTGATGCACCACAAGGAAATAAACCATTACGAGTGAGATCAGTCTTTAGCATTAAAAACCCTGAAGACGCAACATCATATTTTAAAGCTTGTTTGGTAGTTAAAGGCTGTTCTGAAATAGAGGGCACAGAGTATAAAGAAACATTCTCATTTGTTGTGAAATATGTTTCCTTAAGACATCTCCTGTCCCTTGCTATAAAAGAAGATTTATTAAACCACGACATCGATGTGAAGACCAAATATCTCAATGGAAAACTGAAGCAAGAAATTTTTGTGATTCTGCCAGAGGAGCCAAGAAAACTCCTCAGTAAAAGAATAAAATCTGGCATCCCATAACGAGCATGTATGGTCTTAAATAAAGCGGTTACCTTTGGAAACAGCGCTTTCATAAAGCGTTAACAAGGATGAACATGAGTCATTTTGCAGCTGACCTTGGTATATATCACAAAAGAAATGAAGAAGAAACTATAATTTTGGCCATATGGGTTGATGATATTTTTATTTTGACAAGAAGTGAATGTTCAATGAATAGTTTCAAGAAAGAACTTCAATCTGAATTTCATATGCATGGCAAAGTGAAACAATAGCTTGGTATGAGGATCATAAGAAGTGACGATGAAGGAGAATTGTCTACTGATCAATCAATGTACACAAAGAGAATGCTAGAAAAATTTGGTATGAATAATTGTAAGCCAGTTTCCACACCTTTGGAACAGAGTGTGAAGTTGTTAGTGATAGAAAATGGTGAAATATGTTAAAAGGAAGTGCCTTATATGGAGGTAGTGGGAAGTCTTTTATATTTAGCTCTAACTTCCAAGCCAGATACTGCCTGTGTTATAATACTGTGAGTAAATTTTTCAAAGACCTTAGAATTAAACATTTGGTTGCAGTTAAAAGAATATTCAGAAATTTAAAAAGGATCTGTTGATTATAAATTAAGGTACTGTAAGACTGGAATTTTATAGTGAAGCAGACTTAGGAAGTGAACCGTATAACAAACATTCTGTTACAGGTAGCTGTTTCAAGTTGGAGATCCTGGTCTTGCAAGAAACAAATAACACTAGCTTTAGAGTAGTGTTTAGACTGAATATATGGTGTTGTCTTTCACCATACAGGAAGTGTTATGGTTAAGAACTCTTACAAGGTGTGTGTGTGTGGGGGGGGGGGGGGGAAGGGGGGGGGGGGAGAGGAAGAGGGGGGAAGAGGGGAGGAGACACCAACAATGCCATCACATACACAACTGTATGTTTATGAGACTTTTTCTACTTACCGAATTTTACATTCAGCAGCATGAGTTTAAATACTGACTGGATTGACAACTATCTTACTTCACTCATAAAGAGATAAATGCTTTATAATGATCAACAGAGTTTTTGGTGTTTATTTTGTCTCATGGCTTTCAAAAATTTAATGTCTAGTCCATTTCCTGAACCGAGTAATAGTCATTCTTAAAGACAATGTTTGAATCTTATCTATTTTAACCATGAATGGTAAGCTCCAGCAGTGTGGAAAAAAAGTACTTCATTATACAGGTTATTATCTAATAAAATTGTAAGAATAGCCTGTTTATTTGTGATGTAGAATGTGTAAGACATTTACACACACACACACACACACACACACACACACACACACACACACACATACACACATACACACACACACACACAACAACATCAACAACAACAACAAAATTAAATGTACAAGAGCAGAGAAGTATTTGTGCTAAACATATTTTATTTACTTCTCCCACCTTTGATTTCCTGCTAAATTATAAGGTCTGTTTTCCTGAAGTTTTCATTTTCATTTATCCTGAAGAATTTACTTATACTTCACAAACTGGCAACAGGCTGTGGCAGTTGTTCCCCAACACATCCTTGCACTAGGCCCAAGCTGTTACATTATCAAAACTGTTCAGATACTCAACAGATCTGTTCCACCATCATTACAGACAGTGATTCAGTGGGCAAATTTTATTAACTAGTGTGATTTCCAAGAATTCTTTGAAAATAAAAGAAATGAAGAATTGTGTTCAAATTATTTGCTTTTACTCAGAAGCGAAACGTCCAAGTATTTATTTCCCCCAACTGCCCAAAGGACATCAATAGCTAGTGACAGTTCAGATATACTGTTTCTAGGTTTATTATACACAAGCTTCCCTTAACAACAGTGTTGTGTAGGGAACACAATTGTAACTGCAGTGATTTCCACAATGGAGACATGTTATCATACATATGCTGGTATTAAAAAAACATTTATAATGTATTGAAAGTGAAAATTAATGTAAAATGTTGAATACTATACTTCTGATATCCGCATTTTGTTTTATGGTGGGGATGTTGCAAGCACTGGATTGTTGGTTGTGTTAGAATGGCAAAATTGATACATGGGCAAAAATTATACTCCTAGTGTCTTAAAACAGTGGGAAAAACGAAGTTGATTGTGGAATATTTGAAGCAGAATGCAGATAATGAGTTGTTATGTCTAGTTTCTTTGTAGCTTAAATACTGCTCTAGTGTGCTTCAAAATGTCCTGTAGCATTATTGTGAAAATACCAAGTAGTCTCACAATGCACAGAACACACAGGACAATAACAGCAATTTACAAGCATCAAAACTATGAACAAGTAATGGAAGACGTTTTAAAATGACATTAACATTGGTAAATATCTTAACAAACCGTGGTAATGCAAGAATACCAAAGATATCAAACGAACTTCTTACCAGATCGCAGTGTCGAGTATCAGACACAGGTAATTAGATCGTCTCACAGTGTAAAATAAGTTGCTGTTTACTGTTTTCAGAGTCTTGTGTGTACGATATTATTTACTTTTAAATCCTACAGAAATAAATTTCACGTACGTCCCACAATGCTTTTCGTCTTTCCGAACGGAACGACATTAACGACATCTAGCGTGTACCACAAAACTTTTGATCGTTGCTTCGCTATCTTGTGTGGAACACCACATGCAGCATGCTAAAAACTTTTAAAACAGTACGATATGAGTTACTGAAACGTAGGTGGGTCTTCTAGTATAAAAAATATGCAATTATACTTTTAAAAATCGCAGCGTAAAAAACAATCGTTTTGAAAACGGCGAGGCTGTAAAACCCAATGTATTACTACATATACTACATGATACTGATGATGACGATTAGGATACGGTCACATAAAACGAGAGAACACAGCAATATATTAACCAACGCAGATATGTTAACGAGTGTTAGTTTCTCACTGTTTTTTTACACGTTTTTGCGGAAAGAGTTCAAAAGACGTTCATTTTCTCTCAAGAGTCCAGTGACAAAGACCTTCCAACATTTTCTTTTGCTCTAGGCCTCGTAAATATTGAGCTAACTTGAACAGAAGAACGCTACAGTGTTGTTTGGGACAATAAATGTACCTATGGTTCTACTTAGCATGTGAAAGAGACTTCCACCCTGTTATAAATTTTTAAAGAAGGAGAAATGCTCCATAAAACGGAAAACTGAGTGTTCGGATCCCTTTTTTTTAGCAATAGAAATCTCCTCACACAGTCTTCAAAATGTTGTATTTTATCTCTGACATATATATTCTTTTAATGTCTCTGACACTAGGTTATAGAACCTATGACATTTGCTTCATGTATATCTTTGAACAAGCGTTGTTTGTTTTAAATTATAGGTACTAGGTAGTATAGAATAAAATTGAGAAGCGGTAGCTTTAGAAGTAAGCTATGTTATCTAGAGAAAAGTTATATATCATGTAGATATTCCACTTTTATTTGCCAAGTATTTCGACAAGGTAACAGATAATTTGCGCTCTCATCAGCTAGTTATAGAAAGAAGTCAAAATACATTCATTGCCTGTAGCATCAAAGACATCCCGTTAAGAAATAAGAGACGTACATGACGTTACTTCATCTTTCATTGTTGGAAAAAATAAGAGTTGCGTTGATAGTGCTGTTCTGCACAGTCTTAAGAAATTTTACGTCTAGATGTGTATTCTGTGCTATGCTCCTCCCGGAACCGTCGCATTCTTATCAGCGAAGACGCGTATAACACTGATACCAATGTTTAATAAATGAAAAATGACTTTTGCCATCCAAATTGAATCGCTTGTTTGATGCATCTTACCTGCTGTTATATTTCAGCACATAAATAGTTAAGTGCCTGGTCACAGCTTTATTTTTTTTTTTTAAATTACTCTGATGAATATAAACATTTCTGGTGGAGTGAAGTGCAAGTTGGTAGGAGTAAACATGGAATGCTGTTTTTGCAATTATGTTTCAGAAAAAGTGAATTGTACAGGATGATTAAATGATATACCGTACATAAAAACTTTGTTCCATTTATCAATGCACGAGTAGTAGTTCACGAAATTCTCTTTTCCGCAGCTCGTACCATAATTTAATCTGGCTCTTTAGTTAATTGTAGAATATATTTCCATGGAAGGCTATTTATTTGTGTAATAATGCTATGTACTGATAAGAGGGCTCGTATTTATTGGGCTAATAATACATAATTAACTATCATATTTCTAATCAGTAATTGTTGGATCAAATATAAATAAATATTGATCTCATGATTTCGGAAGCCATTTCGAGATGAAGTCGTTTGCGATATTAGCAGTATTGCCCAATGCCCAGATTCATCTAAATGTATGAACTATTGATGCGTTGCGTTTACAACTAACTATAAGTGAAAATAACATAGTTTCAGATGAGAATTATGTGATGGGTCCTAATAAAAAAATTGAGTTTTTCCTTGCTACTAATGCCCAGGCAGTTACTCCGCAGTTCAATGCCCCACTGAAGATAGATATTCTGATTTGCCAATTTTTGAGAGGCCGAAGAATGTCACTTGGGATGACTCTTCCTGTGATTTGAGTGTTGCGTATCTGATATCCATAAGTAATTGCTGGCGTTCTGGGGGGGATCCTAAATTCTTTCTCTGTCCGCTTAGATTATGGTAAGTTTACAGAATGCGCTAATTATTTGTGGGATATTAAATATTGTCAGGAAAATAGTGTACCAGATACTTAGTTGTCTTATGGTTGGTTAATTTTTTTGTTAGTATGCTTAGTGTTTATCTTCCATGGTACCATAAACTTCTTAAAAACGAGTGTAGTTGATGTTTCCGATGTATCTATTTAGTTAGCAGTCTATCCTTATATTTCCATGGTAGCAACACTGGAGAAGTCACATTGTGCAAACAGAATTATACATATTAATATGTGCAGATTGTTTACATTTGACAGAACTGTTCTGCTGTTATATTACACTCACTCTGGAGCTGTGTTCACACAGTATCCATTTACATGAAGCGTACAGTAAATTTCTGCTGTAGGCTGTTCCTTGACAAATATTTGTTGCATTTGATGATCTGTTAATGAATTTTAAAAGTACCGTCAGAAAATAACTGCTGCTTGTAATAAAATTCACTGTCAACAGATTGCTGCTTTACCTTTGTGTGTATTCAGCTCAAAGTGAATAAAATGAAGTTAGCAGAAAAGCTGTGACCTTGAAGAAGACACAACTACTTTAGTTATCTCATTGCTTGCTTACAGTACATTGAGTTATCGAATATTACCAGATAATAGTAGTTGTGTAGATGCTGTAAGACTCATGCTACCTAGAGGACATTTTGATACAAGGATTTAGATAATTAAGTAAATACTGCTAAGTCAATATACTGTGACACTATGTTTAGCTGTTTGTCGTAAACCATATGACTCTTAGGATTGTTTGAAATCTTGGGTAGTATACTAGCATTAGTGAAGATAAGCCTTGGAATAGGCCTTAAAAGTCTTTTGGGGCGGGGGGGGGGGGGGGGGGGGTGGCTGCAGTACAAACGAGAGTTGAACAGAGTTTAATTTAGATAAATGTTCCATAAGCCATGGTTGTAATAACCATTATAATGTGCAAATTTATATAATCAGTTGAACAAAAGTTACACAAGTTTATTAACATAGTTTTTTTTTTCATGCTGACTGTTTATGGGTTTGTATTTGATCATTCATTTCTATTCAAGAATTCTTCTATAGAATAGGAGTTCTCAGTTTGAAGCAATTCTGCATTTGTAAGCACTTATTTTTACACTATCTGCCAGGTGCTTTATTCCCATGGACAGACTGTCAAAGAGCATTGTAGGTGCACTTGTGACTCCTTTCTGCGCAAAATGTATATTCATTTGAGGGTAATTTTCTTAGTACCTTGTTTTATTCTGTTAAACTCAAATAAATGGCCATTAAGTTTCATACTTAAGATTTGTGGTCTTCTGGACTTACTAAAGGCACCTCATGATTAAGAAATTTACTGTTTTATGCAAAGTATGAATCAGCAAACCCCCCCTCCCCTCCTGTAAATGAGGAGTTACTCCAAAATTTTACTGTGTTGGACACCAATGTCTAAAAAAACATGTATTGTTCAATTTGTATGACCCAGATTTGGCCATTATTCTACTAGCATAAGTAGCTCACCCTAACATAGCAGTTTGTGTAGGTCAGTGTCGGGCTACAGATCCAAAGATCTGGGGTGACATCCCCAGTCGGTTCTAGCACTTTCTCTGTCACTCATCACATTTTTCAACTTTATGAGTGATTTGTTATGGGAAAAATGCCCATCTTATACCAGTTTCGGAGTTTGCATAAATCTGTAGGTTCCTGTAAACTACCTGGGTACACCAGTACAAAACAGTGATGGTAGGCAGGGGCATGCGTCACTAGGACCAATGTTGGTAAAGCATAGTGATATTCACCAATCTTCGGTTTGAAGAATAGCATTACTTACTAAAACATGCCATATTCTTCAGTACCATTTGTCACCAATTTGCGTATATGTGAATGTATACCTCTCCACTTTGTTGATTAATTCTTGTGGTATCCTACATTAATTGAAGGGGATGTATTCTTGACAGAACAAAGCTAGATAGTTGTATTTTTATTTTGTGTACAAAGAGTACAGGGGGCCTGTTTAGGAAAATTAGTTACATGGGGAACTAAACTAGGTATTTGCTGATTCATACTTTGCATAAAACAGTAAATTTCTTAATCATGAGGTGCCTTTAGTAAGTCCAGAAGACCACAAATCTTTTTCAAATTTCCTCTTAGTAGAGCAGCCCTTTTGAAACATAAACTGTAATTTGGTAAGTATCCCAATATTGTCAAAGTGTGTGACAACTTGTGAGGGGATTATCTTCTCTACAATGTGGAATGTAATCAGTAGAGTTACTCTTTACATAAAGGAGCTAAGGTTTAGTGTGGATTGGTAATTTATTGTGTGTTACGTATGTAATTAAGATTGTAAGATGTTATAGTGCTACAACGTCTTAGTGTCTTATTGGATAGATCTTTAACCCTTATGTAACTGTTATGATCGGGACTCTTGATGTGGAGGTAGTCAGTAGATACATTTAATAAGGAAGTACCTTAGAGTCTCTGGGTACTTCTGTAGGAGACCACACCACGAGCAACTCAGAGCCGGGCTGGAGTATACGTGGGAAGTCAGTCATTTGATAGTATAGCTAGTTAGCAGATCAAGTCTCTCTCTCTCTCTCTCTCTCTCTCTCTCTCTCTCTCTCTCTCTCTCTCTCTCTCTCCCTCCCTCCCTCCCTCCCTCCCCCCCTCTCCCTCCTCTCCCTCCCTGCCTCCCTGCCTCTTAGTTATTTAATAAGGTTACTATAACACACGTTCGCCATTTTATGACTCCAGATTAAATGTGAAAATAGATTCATTATCTTTAAAGTACCCAAAGTGAAGTATAAGCCTCACCCTACATGTGTGATTTGAGGAATCAAATGCCACCTTAAGATCACAAGGCTGTATCTGTGAAATTCCCTCAATCATTATTTATCTAAAGCAGCTTGTACCCCAGAACTGCAATGGTGCAAAAGCTCTGGTGTGGAAAAACTGCTCCGTTATTAGCACTGCCCTAATGATTTTATGATTGTTGTCATGGATTAGTAAAAATTCTAATTTCATCAAATTTTATCTCTCTTACTTTCCTTTGGGTACTATATAGTTTTCCCTTCTGTACTGATTGTAACATAGTTTTACAAACGCTTGTGAAACTTTTTCAGACTGAAGGCCAATCAGCGATGGAATATGATTATATGTGAGAAAATAAAATAGGTTTCAGTAAGTAGAATAGGCCTTGAACACTAGACTGGCATGTAAAAAGAATGCTAGACTACAATGCTTTCAGAAACTGACCCTTCCTACATGCCTGTTTACTGCTAAACACAATATCTGTTTTTTGAGAGTGACATTTGTAATGTACAAAATTACAGTGCTACATATTATTATTATTATTATTATTATTATTATTAAAGAGAGTGATAAATTATAAAGACAGTAGTCCCATTCATCCATTCTTCTCCATTTTGTCTGTCTATGATATTTTGTATTGATTTGCTTTCTCTCTCTGACTTCTAACTTGAGACAGAAAATCTGCACACTTGGAGAGTTTTTACAGCTTTTCTTCGTGTGTGATAGTAATCTTTATAACATGAAAGGATTTCAAGAACATTACCTGCTCTAGTTATATTATGTTTGTGTTTCTTTCTGAAGAAATGTAGTAATCCAAAAAAAATTGCTGACACTGTAACTGTTTTACAATATAGACCCAAAATTGCCAATCTTGTTGAATTGAAAAAAGGTGTTGGTCCACAGTAAACTTCATTGTAGTCAAAAATTTACAGGCTTCCTCTAAAGCCTCCATTGATCATTAATCAGCCTCTCTGATTTCCTTAACACTTTCAAAACTAAATGCAGCTTAGACTGTGTGGAATTCATTTAACACAGAATAGACATGTTTGGCAGAATAGTTTATGGGCTAGACGTCACTGTCCATTGCATGTAGTATTTTTGCAAGTGACCGCATTACTGTCACCAGGTATGGTGATGAAGTTCTGGTGTGAGAGAGCATGGCTTTATCTCTATGCCCACTTCCACCCAACTTCTTAATTCTAGGAGGTCCTTTGTTTCTTTGTGTGAGGTTCGCACTCAAGTGGTGTGTATATAAACAGCATATGTGTCTGGTGCTTTGCCTGAAGCAGAACTCTACCAGATAAACCCAATAAGAAGTAGTGGTAATGAGCACCAATTCAAACAAGACATTATGGTCTTCTCAAGATTGATAATGACAGGATACCATTATGCCAAATCATAAACAACATAAGAGCCCCTACATACTATCATTCTAAGTACTTCGAGAACACCCTTAGCCTCTACTTTGGTAAAAGTAATCATCATCATCAAACTCCTGTTGACCTTATGCATCAGTTCGGCAAAATCAGATTGTTTCTGACAGTCTTGTTAGCTCAGTGAGTGTTACATGATGTTCCTATAACTTGCTTTGACTGTTACTTTGCTGACAATATGTTGCTATTTACTTTTTTTTTTTTTTTTTTTTTTTTACAGTAGTCAGAGTATCAAGTCTCAAAAAATATTCTGTTTTAGCATTTATCCTATGAAGACAATAAAAGGGTTTTCTTCCATTGAAGGACTGTGGCCAGGAGTGGCAATTTT
The DNA here is from genome assembly GCF_021461385.2 of Schistocerca piceifrons. Taxonomy (NCBI): domain Eukaryota; kingdom Metazoa; phylum Arthropoda; class Insecta; order Orthoptera; family Acrididae; genus Schistocerca; species Schistocerca piceifrons. The sequence goes on from NC_060142.1 coordinate 644,123,250, forward strand.
GTTCATAGCAATAGTGTGTTCCAACATACCACACTGCTTTTCACTATGTATGTTGACGTGAGAACATGTGTCATAGCAACACAATGTACGACACAACATTGCCAAAGTACGTATCTAAAAGACTTTTGGAAACCTGCTTATTTGTCATCTACCAGCTTTTTACTCGCAGCTGCATCTGTGTATGCGTGCATCACATATACAGCGTGCACGTATGTGATTGCTCCCCCCTGCCACACCCCCACTCCCACCACAGACCTTCACACCCACATGCACACTGGAAAATCCAGAATGAAATACTGACAGTATTACATAAAGGATAGATTGCTACTGATGATATATGAGTCGCAGCCAGGCACACCAGAAAGATTGTTAAATATGTGAGCTCTCAGCAAAAAGAACTTCTTTGAAAGTGAGCGTGCCCACAGCACAACTCGCACACTTGACCACTGTCTCTGGCCCCTGAAGACAGACTGTGTGTGTGTGTGTGCGTGTGTGTGTGTGTGTGTGTGTGTGTGTGTGTGTGTGTGTGTGTGTGTGTGTGTGTGTGGGGAGAGAGAGAGAGAGAGTAGTAGTAGTAGTAGTAGTAGTAGTAGTAGTAGTGGGGTGGGTGTATTGGTGGAATAGAATGGTGAATGGTGTAATAGAAGGATAGAAGGTTGTGTAGTGTTGGAATGGAAGCAAGGAAATGGATTGGTGGGTAAAGGACAGGAACTAACCAGGGTAGATGTCAGGAGGGTTAGGGGAATGTGGGATTGATTGCAGGGAGAGTTCCCACCTGCACAATTCAGAAAAGCTGCTGCTGAGAAATGCTGAGACAGAAGACGTAAATTAAGGCCAAGTGGGTGGTGAGAACCAAGGACATGTACTGCTAGTTCCCACTTGTTTAGTTTTGAGAAACTGATGTCTGGGGGAAGAATTGAGATGGCGCATGTGGTGAAACAGACACCAAGGTCACAACTATCATATTGTAATGCATGCTCAGGATACTGTGTGTTGCCAGTATACACTCTCTGCCTGTGCCCATTCATACTAACTGATAATTTGGTAGAAGTCATGCTGATGTAAAAGGGTGAATAGTGTTTACATAACAGCTGGTATATGACGTATCATTTCACAGGTGGCTCTCCCTCTGGGATTGTATGTGTTTTGCCAGTTACAGAGCGGCATAGGTGGTGGTAAGAGGATGTGTAGGGCAAATCTTGCAGCGAGGATGGTTACAGGGGTAGGAGCCATAGGGTAGGGAGATGGGTGCAGAAGGAACATAGGGCCTGCAAGAATAATGCGGAGATTAAGATGGCGGCAGACAGCTATTCTAGGTTTGGCAGACAAAATCTCAGACAGAATGGATCTTATTTCAGGGTGTGATTTTTGGAAGTCATTGGCTTGTAGAGGTAGCTGATTAATACATTACAGACCAGTAGTGTGCTCCAAAGCTGTTTTTTGTAGGGATCAGCAGTACCAGGGTTCGATGTGATGGACCAGGAAATCCTAATGTGGACAGAAGTGTGTGGCTGGCCTTCAGTGAGGATGAGATCAGCATCAAGGAAAAAGGTACAGGTTTCTGAAGGGGACCATGTGAAATTTAATTGGGAGAAGGTATTCGGAGATTCCAGGAATTTTAACAGGTCAGTCTTACCATGAGTCCATATGGTAAAAATGTCATCAGTGTATCTAAATAATATGAGATGGGATTCATCATGGCAAGAGAGCACAGTTTGGAGTGTTAGCTGCACAGTCTCAGGCGCCTTGCCATGGTTCGCATGGCTTCTGCCGTCGGAGGTTAAAGTCCGCCCTTGTGTGTGTGTGTGTGTGTGTGTGTGTGTGTGTGTGTGTGTGTGTGTGTTTTGTGCTTATCGTAAGTTAGTTTAAGGTAGATTAAATAGTGTGTAAGCCTAGGGACCGTTGACCTCACCACTTTGGTACCGTAGGAAATTACCGAAAATTTCAAATTTTTTTGGAGTGTTAGAAATTGTGGGAAATTTGACATGAGATTCACCATGGTGAGAGAGGACAGTTTGGAGTGGTAGAAATCTATTCTAAAACATGCTTTTGCACTATCAAAACCAAGGTCCCACATTCTGTTTGCCGGCCGGAGTGGCAGAGTGGTTCTAGGTGCTTCAGTCTGGAACCGCGCAACCGCTATGGTCGCAGGTTCGAATCCTGCCTCAGGCATGGATGTGTGCCATGTCCTTTGGTTAGTTAGATTTAAGTAGTTCTGAGTTCTAGGGGACTGATGACCTCAGATGTTAAGTCCCATAGTGCTCAGAGCCTTTTGAACCACATTCTGTTTCTTGAAACCTCTTCGACCCTTGGAGTTCCTCCAAAAGGCCTAATATTGAAAGTTCCTGTTTCTAGATGTTATCCTCTCTACACCAGGCTCTTATACAGTTTGAAATACAGCAATCTCTTGCCCTTACACAAGTAATCTGTGACCTCTATGCCTCATCAGCCAATTTCCACTCCACCAGACTTCTCTCCTTCTACAAAATCCTGCAATTGTCTGCCCCTCATGTTTCCTTGGATGATTTCCTCTGCTGAGCGAACTTCAAACTGCAACAACAAGCCAGACATCACCTCAAAAAGCTATCCCACCTTCTGCTTAAACTACCTCAACAGTGGTGTTTCCCTTCCTGTCACTCTGCAGCTCCCTAAACAGCCATACCTTCAATCACCACTCCTCACCTACAAACCAAGCTTGCCCAACCTCCGCCACGTGGTTAGAGGTGCCATATCACTAATTGTGTGGCCCCTCCTGCTGGAGGTTAGAGTCCACCCTCGGGCATGGGTATGTGTGGTGTTCTTAGCATAAGTTAGATTACGTTAGTTTTAGTAGTGTGTAAGTCTAGGGACCGATGACCTCAGCAGTTTGGTCCCTCAGGAATTCACACATTTTTTTTTTTTTTTTTGCCCAACCTCCTTAACATTCCACAGCCTTCACCACTGCCTTCCAGACCAAGAATAACTCATAATCACAAGAACCAGCCACAGCAGTACAGTGTCCTCAACTTTTCTTCTAAAGCACTCTTCTCTCTTGACTTATCTATATTGTCCAAGGGTCCCACTTTCAGCCCTAAACCTGAATTTGATCATGCTGCTTTGATGAAGGACTTCTTTCCTTCACACGTAATGTCAACTGGAACTTTCCCTTTGCAACTCAGTCACAAAACCTTTCCAAGAGCAAACCTGATATTGAAAGCCGCCTTGAACAGTCCTGACCATGATCCCAACCTGATCCACCACCACTACCTCAAAACTATTTCTTACAAGCGTTCCAAGAAATCCTCACATCCAGCATTGCTTCACAACCCTTCCTCAGGTCCGTACAACATGACTCTAACCTGTCGTCTGCAGAACTCCAGGCTCGTACGTTCTCTAAATGCTGATTACTCCATGATTATGCTTCCAGTCGACAGAGGATCTACCACTGTGGTACTTGACCAAAAGGAGTATGTTAGTGAAGATGTACGCCAACTGTCTGACAACTCTGCATACAGCGTCTGCCATCAAGACCCCATCCCTGTGAGTCAAACTGACCTTCTGTCCCCCCTAAAAGCCTCTGGCCCTTCACATGGACTAATACCTCAGTCCACAGAACATCTCACTCCACCTGAACCACGCACCCCCACCTTTTACCTTCTTCCTGAGATCAACAAACCCAATAATTCTGGCTGTCCTATAGTTGTTGGTTTCAAAACACCCACCAAACATATATCTGCCTTAGTTGATCAGCACCTGCAACCCATAGTACAAAGACTTCCCTCCTATATTAAAGACACCAACCATTTCCTAGTTCATTTGAAATCTGTGCCAGTCCCACTCCCACCACACTCCTCTCTTGTTGTCATTGATGCCATCAGTCTCTATACCAGCATCCCACACATACATAGTCTGTCTGCTGCTGAACATTTCCTCAGTCAGCACCCACCCAATTCCAAACCTATGACATCCTTACTACTCACCTTAATCAACAGTATACTTACTAACAACTATGTCACCTCTGAAGGGCACACATACAAACAGATCCGGGTTACGGCAGTGGGAAATAGGATGGCCCAAACTTTTCGTGGATTGCTTGGAAGGGGCATTCCTGGGATCAATATATCTTCAACACCTGGTTTGATTTAAATACATTGATGACATTTTTACCATATTGACTCATGGTGAGGCTGATCTGTTAAAATTCCTGGAACTTCGGAATACCTTCTCCCAATTAAATTTCACATGGTCTTCTTCTGAATCCCGTGCCACTTTCCTTGATGTTGATCTCATCCTCACCAAGGCCAGCTTCACACTTTTGTCCACATTAAACATAATAACAAACAACAGTACTTACATTGTGACAGTTGCCATCCTTACCCTGTCAAACGTTCCCTACCATACAACCTTGGCATTTAAGGCAAACAAATTTGTTTGGATGCAGACATTTTACAGCAATACACCACCATTGTCACCTCACCCTTCATTAGACGTAATTACCCACCAGCCTAGTTAAAAAGCAGATTTCCAGGGCCATCCAATCCTGTTACTGCTGATCCCTCCAATAAAACAGATTCAGAGCACACCCCCGGTCACTCATAGTGATTTTGGTGTGGAATGTATTAATCAGCTATTTCAACAAGTCCATGACTTCCTAAAATCGTGCTGTGAAATATCTGTTCTGTCTGAGATTTTGCCTGAATCACCTAGAATAGCTTTTCACCTCCGTCCTAATCTCCACAATGTTCTTGCAGGCCCTATGCTTCTTCTGCACCCATCTCCGTACCCTATGGCTCCTACCCCTCTGACCGATCACACTGCAAGACTTGCTCTGTATGTATCCTCCTACCACATGTCCACAGCTCGTGGTCTAGTGGCTAGCATTGCTGCCTCTGGATCACGGAGTCCCTGTTTCGATTCCCGGCTGGGTTGGAGATTTTCTCTGCCCAGGGACTGGATGTTTGTGTTGTCCTCACCATTTCATCATCATTTGTGAAAGTGGCTGGACTGGACTGTGTAAAGAGTGGGACTTTGTACGGACGCTGATGACTGCACAGTTGAGTGCCCTCCAAACCAATCATCATCATCATTCAACCACCACCTATGCCAGCTCTGAAATTGGCAGAATGTATACTATCTCAAAGGGAGAGCCACCTGTGAAATGGCATGTCATATACCAGCTGTTATGTAAACACTGTTCAGCCATTTACATTGGCATGACTACTATCAAATTATCAGTTAGTATGAATGGGCATAGGCAGAGCGTGTTTCCTGCAACACGCAGTATCCTGTTGCAGAGCATGCACTACAACATGCCAGTCGTGAACTCGGTGCCTGTTTCACCACACACGCCATCTCGATTCTTCCCTCAGACACCAGTCTCTCAGAACTCCACAGGTGGGAACCAGCATTGAAACATGCCCTTGGTTCTTGCCACCCACCTGGTCTTAATTTACGTTAATTTCTTCCATTCGGCATTTATTCACAGTATTTACTCCTTTCTTCACTCTGTTCTTTTTACATCTGTGTGTTTTTTTTTCGCTGCCCTCTCCCACCTCCCCACCTCTGTTACATATAATGCACTTTGCTTTTTGCTCCTATTAACTCGTGCACAATGTTTAAGCAGTAATCTCTGTCTTGCATATTACCCTGTCTTCCACCTGTAAGCTCTCAGGTTTTCAAATTTTCTCCGGTGCAGTGCCAACAATCAGTCTTGCCTTCTCATCCCATCTGGTAAGTCTCCCCTGACCCTGTGGTTCTAGGTGACTTTTCCGAAATCTACCCCTTTTCATAGACCTCTCCAGCCCTTTTGCTTTGCCCCTCTTCCTTACCTTTCAACTCTTCTGCCTGAAGGAGGAGCTACTGGCTTCCGAAACGTTGCCTAATTACAATTTTCTTCTATGTATGTGTTCTGCTGCTGCTTGGTGAGTAGATTTTCGTATGTATCCAATAATACATTATTGTACGACGTATATCAAGTAAACAGATGAGCTAGTGCACACTATGTATTCAGAATAAAGGTGTCAACAATTGTTAAATGTAGGGAGCAGCAGCAAGCACGTAATATTTCCTCCTCAAAGTATGTGATGCATTTTCATGTATTTGCTCAATATTAGTCATGTATATGATAGTGAGGAGAATATTTTGCCGTCTGTACATATCCAATAATGTATGATGTAGTAACGTTGAATATGTATTCTGACAAACTGCTCTGCTTTAAGGACTATGGTTTATATCTCGGTGTTATGCTCACTTTATGCAGCCTCATAATCTTTTTAGTTCAGTCAATTTCTTATATTTGCTGTTATTTTATGATGCCATTTTACAATATGGTGTATTTTTATTGAACTGACCAAAATGTTTTTATAGGTATTCTACAATTTTATAATGGAATTTATACCATGATGCCGTTCTAGGCGCTTCAGTCCGGAACCACGCGGCTGCTAGGTCGCAGGTTCGAATCCTGCCTCGGGCATGGTTGGGTGTGATGTCCTTAGGTTGGTTAGGTTTAAGTAGTTCTAAGTGTAGTTCTAAGTGATGACTTCAGATGTTAAGTCCCATAGTGCTTACAGCCATTTGAACCATTTTTATACCATGACAGCAGTATACACATTACATTGTGTTCCCAGTTGTGGCTCCCACACATCTTTCTGCAAGTATTATGTATTAGCTGCCCCTTCCTACATTTAACCATTGTCGGTACCTTTTTTAATTCTGAATAAGTAGTGTGTATTATCTCATCTGCTTGCTTAATATGCGTCATACAATAATGTATACCTGTTCCCGTCTTAATTCTGCTATTGGTTGCAATATATCCTTCATCAAAGAATGTAATGTGTTATCAGGTATTTGCTCTATATTAGAGGCATGTATATGATTGTGAGAAAATTATTTTGGAAACCCTACATATCCAGTAGTGTTTGATGTAGTGAATGTCGAGGAATAAACTGCTCTTCCTTAAAGAGTGTGATATTAACTTTTACACATTTTACATTTTGGTGTTATTTTTAGTTTTGTGTGGCCGCATAACCCTTCCTGTTTCGAGGCTTCTTTTCCTTGTATTAGACCGATCCCATGGTTTTTTAATGATCCTGTGATACACTGTAAGTCTTTAAGTACTAAGTTCCTTTCAGATTGTGGTGATGCAATAGCTCCATACTTAACAATCATATATAAGTGTTTGCTCTACGAAAGATCCGTACACAAAGACTGGAAAGTGGCACAGGTTACACCAGTATTCAAGAAAGGTAGTAGGAGTAATCCACTAAATTACAGGCCCATATCATTAATGTCGATATGCAGCAGGATTTTGGAACATACATTGTGGTGAAACATTATGAATTATCTTGAAGAAAACGGTCTATTGACACACATTCAACACAGATTTAGGAAACATCGTTCTTGTGAAACACAACTAGCTCTTTACTCACATGAAGTGTTGAGTGCTATTGACAAGGGATTTCAAATTGATTCTGGATTTCTGAAAGGCTTTTGACACAGCAGCACACAAGTGGCTTGTAGTGAAATTACGTGCTTGTGGAATATCATCTCAGTTATGCGACTGTATTCGTGATTTCCTGTCAGAGAGGTCACAGTTCATAGTAATTGATGGAAAGTCTTCGAGTAAGATAGAAGTGACTTCTGGTGTTCCCCAAGGTAGTGTTATAGGCCCTTTGCTGTTTCTTATCTACGTAAATGATTTGGGAGTCAATCTGAGCAGCTGTCTTAGGTTGTTGGCAGATGATGCTGTCATTTAATGACTAGTAAAGTCATCAGAAGATCAAAACAAATTGCAAAATGATTTAGAAAAGATCTCTCTATGGTGTGAAAATTGGAAATTGACTCTAAATAACAAAGAGTGTGAGGTCATCCAAATCAGTGCTAAAAGGAATCTGTTAAACTTCGGTTATGTGATAAATTAATCAAATCTAAAGGCCGTAAATTCATTTAAATGCCTAGGAATTACAATTGTGAACAACTGAAATGGGAAGGAACACACAGAAAATGTGAGGAAAGCTAGCCAGAGACTACGTTTTTTTAGCAGGACAAATAGGAAGTGTGACAGATCTACTAAGGAGACTGCCTGCACTACACTTGTCCGTCCTCTTTTAGAATATTGCTGCGTGGTGTGGGATCCTTACCAGATAGGATTAATGGAGTACATCGAAAAAGTTGAAAGGAGGGCAGCATGTTTTGTATTATTGCAAAATAGGGGAGAGCATGTCACTGAAATGAGACAGGATTTGGGATGGACATCATTATAACAAAGGTGTTTTTTGCTGCTGAGCAATCTTCTCATGAAATTCCTATCACCAACTTTCTCTCCAAATGAGAAAATATTTGGTTGACACTGACCTACATAAGGAGGAATGATCATCGTGATAAAATAAGGGAAATAAGAGCTTGTATGGAAAGATACAGGTGTTCATTTTTCCATGGCCTACCCGCTGTACTGGTTCCATGCTACTTACGGGGACACTGCCTGCAATTGCTGCACGCCCTGCGCCTACCCAAAAGAGACTGGTGGGCAGGTTTAGGTGCCATGTCCCACCATGTGCCTTCACGGTGCATATCTTCTGACGCTGCACCACATGCTTCAGCAACGCGACGCTTCTGTGCCACAGATATCTTGACCGTCATTTGCTTTCTCATCGACACTAGCACCGATATTAGCGTCATCCCGGTCAAGCACGCTGTCGACGCGCCATCCCCCACTACCCTCGCCTTGATCGCCGCCAACCGTTCTCCCATTGCAGTCCACGGCTCTATCAAGATGTCTCCTCTCACCCGTTCAAATCTTCCCTTGGACCTTCCACAATGCCGACGTGGGTGAACCTGTGATGGGTTGGTTTTTCTACACCATTTTCACCAGACTTGCAGGCCGCTGCAGTTCGCCATGCATCCAGCTCTACAGTTCCGTGTACATCTGAGTTCAGCACCAATTCGCTCTCCACCCCTTTGGCTGCATTTTCCAAGTGTGGTTCCCTGGTTGAGCGAATAACCACATGGCTCTCTGATCTGTCGTACATGCGCTTCCAGATCGACAATCGTCACACCCAGAATGATGACTTAGGTGCCCGCATTGCCTCCGCCTCCGACGAATTGTTATATGCACGGCGTACCATATTTCGCCTACCTACAGCCCTGCAGCGAGGCGGCCCAGCACATGCCTGTACAGTCTTCTCAGAAACCTGCTCCAATGTTGAGCATTCCACAGGCTGCTGTTTTTTCACATCGCTGTGGATGACTCTCCAAGACACACCTGCATTTGCCTTACCAAATTCTTCGTCACTCCTGTATCAAGCCTTCTGTCGCTGACTACAGCCGACGCCCCGACTATCGCCCTGGTTCTTCAAGGTCATTGAACCGACATTGCTTGTGGATCCCTTCTTGAACCTCATGCTGACTCCCCCATGCGATTATCGCCCATCAGTAATGGCACTTGCCATAAGATCCGCACCATCTACGGTCCACATGTTCATTATAAGGCCAGGTCTCTTAGCGCTTCCAAACTTCTGGACGCCAAGGAGATCATTCAGGATCTGTTGGCTTTGGGTGTGCTCCGCCCCTCTGATAGCAACTGGTCTTTCCATATTCAACTTGTTCCCAAAAAGGATGGCACCTTACGCATGTGTGGGGACTACAGGTCCCTTAATGCCAACACTGTTATCAATAACTACCTCATACCACGTATTCAAGATTTCATGTAGTTGCATCATGGTCCTACCTTTTTCTCGATATTAGATTGTTCCAAAGCGTATCACCACATTCCTATGCATCCACCGGATATTCTGAAGATGGCCATCATCAGAACCTTTGGCCTATTTGAATACTATTACATGCCTTATGGATTAAAAAATGCTGCACAGATGTGGCAGCAGTTCATTGATTCCATTTTGCTCCCTCTGCCTTTTGCTTACACTTAGATGATATCCTTATCTTTTCTTCCTCCGCTGAGGAGCATCAAGTTCACCTTGCTTCAGTACGCTCAGCCCTCGCTGCCAGCAGCGTGGCGATCAACAATGTTAAATCTCAACTATGTTCCACAGCCGTTACCTTTCTCGACCATTCCGTCTCGGCCGATGGCCTCCCAACGATGAGCTCTCGTGTCGAAATTTTACTTAAACTTCCTCTTCCTGAGGATTGTGCTCAGGTCTGTCATTTTCTGGGTATGACAAACTTTTACCGCCACCATATTGCTCTAGCTGCCTCAGTCCAAATGGCCCTCAACGACACACACTCTGGCAAGAACACCACTGGAAAACGGAAGTTGGAGTGGACCCAACCAATGCTCGATGCTTTTGGTAACCTTAAAACTGCCTTAGCCAAAGCTGTCACACTCGCCCACCGTGACTCTGAGGCCCATGTCTCGATCACGACTGATGCCAGTGATTTAGCTGTGGGTGCTGTTTTACAGCGGCACACTGCCAATTTCACCCATCCCATCCAATTCTTATTCAAGAAACTGACTAAGAGCCAGTGCAAGTGGGTGGCATTTGATCGTGAGCTGCTCGCAGTGTAAGAGGCAATTAAACATTTTTGTAGTGACCTTGTGAGAGGTGACCCTTCAGGATCTATACCGATCACAAGCCACTTGTGGACCCTGTTCGTAATCCGGCTAAAGACCTTCTGTCCAGGTGTTTCCGCCATATGGACTACATCTGTCAGCACTGTATCCATGGCGCAGAGAACATTGTGGTAGACTACCTTTCCCGCATCTGTGTGCCAACCGCACTGCTGAATCTGGAGGAGCTCGCCGACTACAAGCTGACGACAACAATACACAGCCACTAATATCAGACAGTGGTTCAGTGCTCTCTGTACAACCCAATATACTACCTGGTTCGACAATCCCTGTTCTTTGTGACGCCTGTACAGGCCCACTTTGCCCCCCGGTACCCGCCACTCTTTGCCACTCTTTGCCATAGGGTCTTTACCACCTTGCATGGCTTAGCTCACCCTGGGACATGAACCACGATGTGGCTGGTTACAGAGCGCTTTGTCTGGCCTGGTGTCAAGCACAACTGTCGCGCTGGGAGCCGTACGTGCATTCCGGGCCAGTGCAGCAAGGTCAGTAGGCATGCCCAACCTCCTCTGGGCAAGTTTGACATCCATAAGGGGCATTTCTGGCACACCCATAAGGATGTCGTAGGTCCCCTTCCTCTGTCCGAGGGGTACAGATATATCTCATTGGTCATCGATCGTGTGACCCACTGGGACGAGGCAGTCCCCCCTTACTGACATCACCGCTGAGACCGTCGCCCATTCCTTCGCCTTGGCATGGGTTGCTCGCTTCGGCTGTCTCCTATCTCTCATCATAACCCAAGGACGCCAATTTGAGTCCTTACTCTTCGCACAACTCTGTGGTGTCGTCAAGTTTTGTATCACAGCTTACCATTCACAGGCGAATGGCCTCGTTGAGTGGTGGCACCGCACACTCAAGGCCGCCCTGATGTGCCTATGGTCAGAGGCCCTCCCGTGGGGGGGTTGTCTCTGTGGTGTCTCTTGCGCAGAGTGCCCTATCTTTGTTACCTTTTTTCTTTGGACTAGTCTGTCTTACGAACTTTCAGCTCGTGATATGTGTAACAGCAATAATTGTCATATGTACAAGTGATCAATAAATGTATATTTCATATCGAAGTGAGTTATCTCTCGACTAATCTTCCATGATAACCACAGTTTCATCGAATTTTCGGTGCTAGGGAAAGTGCCAATTAGACAGTACTTACTGCCTTAACGTATGGAAATATGAAAATGTCTTAAAAAACTGGCATATCTTGCGAAAACTGAAAAATTGCTTTAAATTTTGTGGCACACTCGAGCTGGCCTTAAGGATACCGGGTACTTGCAAATGGTGGAAAAATCGAAATTTTTTATGACTGTATTAAATTCTATAGCCTTTCCTGATTACATTGATATATACATTATAGGGTTTCAAATGAAAAATGACCTATATATACCAAATTTTAAAGTTACGGTCATGTATGCCCCTATGCCCCCTTTATTTCTGTCACAGAAACCAGTATTATTTCGAAAATAACTGTGAACTTTCTGTTTCCAGCGATTATATGTGTGATACACTACATATGTTAGTAACAGTGCAGGCTTCTAGTGTCTGTAAATGATCATCTTTGCTAGTATTTACTTTTGTTTCTCTGAAGCAGTTTGCTCACATGTAACTGAATGTTTGCTGCCCAGTTGCTACATATAGTTGTGGAAGTACATATCCTTTAGTGTGCAATAAATACGAACTATATCACACATCAAGAAACTCAATAAAAGGAAATTCCGTGGTAATTGGTTCACAAACAAAGCAAACTGCACTGTTGAAAGTAACCTATGTATCAGTTCTTCAGGGAAGAAACTCCCACATGGCACGCCTCCTGGTGATTCAAATTTTTGTGTTAACAATGACTCTGTTTGTAGTGGATTTGTTGTTGTTGAGTTGGGCATCTTATCTTCTTAGATAAAGGAAGTGGCGAAGTGTAAACAATGTGATTGTATAGGCTCTCTGGAAATAACTGAAAAACAAAGTAGCAGGAAGGGTTTAGCATCAAAATTAGTTGTTCTGTGTAGATCCGGCAATAAATCTACCCCAAAAATAACTTCGAACATTGTGCATAATTCACATGATGTGAATTTGAATTTAATGTATGCAATGCATGCAATAGGAAAAGGAAAAAATGCTGCTCAAACGTTTTGTGGTTTGATGGACCTCCCTCCTCCTCCTCCCAGTAGGTTCAGCAAGTACATAAAAATACTTTTAGGTGCCTTGACGGTTGTGTCTAAGGCATGTATGAAAAGAGCAGTAGAAGAAACTGTAAATATTTGTGGAACCAGGGTCATTGTTGTTGCACTTGATGGGACATGGCAACCTTCAAGGACATTGTTCTTTTCATTGTCCTTTGTTGTAAGTTCTACTTCTCTGGAGAATGCAAAAGTTGTTGATGTTGAGTACTTATCTAAGTACTGCCACACCTGCCATGGTAACACTGAAGGACATATTGAACATCAGTGTTCTAAGAACTATGATGGTTACAGTGGAGGTATGGAGTGTCATGGAGCTCTAAAAATATTTCAGAGGTCTGTGCTGGTTTATAATGTTAGATGTATGACGTACTTAGGCGTTGGGAACTCTAAAGCTTTCAATAAAATTAATAAGTTCAATGTTGATGGGGATACCTTGGTAACAAAACTGAAGTGTTGTGGACATGTGCAAAAGAGGATGGGTGCTAGATTGAGGAAGCTACAAAGAGAAATGAAAGGAAAGTTGCTGTCTGATGGAAAATCTCTGTCTGGCCGAGGCAGATTGAGAGAAACTGAAACAGGCCTCCTTCAGAGTTATTATGGACTGGCCATTAGACGAACTTCACCTCTGAATGGTGTTACATCAATGAGAAAAGCTGTATGGGCCACCTACTTTCATAAGTTGTCCACAGATGACCACCCTGTTCATGGACTTTGTCCTAAAGGAGCAGGTTCTTGGTGTGGTTACCAAAAAGCAAAAGGAAGTGGTCAAAAACACCATCATAAGCATTCTCTTCTCGAGCCTGTTATGGAAGAAATGAAACCAATTTTTAGAGACCTGAGTGACCCTGCTTTGCTTAGTAAATGTCTTCATGGGGGCACTCAGAATACAAATGAAAGTTTCAACCATTGCATATGGGAAAGATTACCCAAGAGTGTTTTGACGGACTAGATACATTAAAAGTTGGTGTACTGGATGCAGTGATATGTTTCATTGATGGAGTGATAGGAAGGTTGGCACTCCTGAGAAATTTAGGCATAAAATGTGGCTCTAATATGGAAGATGAATTGCTTGCGTGTGACAGACAACGGGTGCATGAAGCTGAAAGATTTGCTCTTCAAGTTACCAAAGAAGCAAGAACTGCTAAAAGGAATGCCAAGAGGAAGCTTGAAGATGAAGAAATGCTGCAGGATGAAGATTATGCTTCAGGAAAGTTCTGGGGCACAGTTTAGTTGCACTCGTATCTTCATTTGCAATTTCCTGCAAGTTGTATTTTTCAGAATTCAGGTACAAATAATTCCTAAAGTTTATAAAGCATTGGTCTATTTTTTATGTAACTTGCAATAGTCCATACTTATATGTAGTAGACCTAAGCTTTATTTCAGAATCAGCTAAATTATAGAAAAAATAACATTTTATTAGGAAAAAATTATAAAAATTAAAAATGTAAGATGTGATATTTTTTTATCCTTGTAATATGCATAACAGGTGAAATTAAAAAGGTCTAGTACCTCAGCCATCATGTCATGCATATCTGGTAAAAATTTGGTCTCCTTCAAATGTATAAAATTGGATTAAATAGTACCTCAATTTGAGGAAGAATTTTGGAAAAAAATTGCATCACTTTCTTTGTAATTATTTTTAATAACCCTAAGCAGGTTCAAAAATATTCAAAATACTTCTAATTTGTTTACAAATTGTGCTGCATTACCTGATATCAACAAGAAATCTTTAAAACATATAAATTATAAACAGTGCCTGAAAGAAATAAGTATTGATTTTTACATAATATTGAGTCGGAAAAGTACCCTGTGTCCTTAAGGGGCCATGACCAAACAGAAAATTCCAAGAACCCTGGAACTTTTCGAAGACTAGTTGATCTGATAGCAGAATTTGACAGTGTCTTGAAACAGCACATCAAAAAATCGAAAAACCAGGTTTCCTTAGGCCTCTCCAAAACAATTTAAAATGAACTACTGGAATCAATCTACAAGATATGCCTAAATCTGATCAGGAATGAATTGTCGAAGACAAATTTCCTTGCTATCGAAGTTGACGAAACTATTTACTGTAAAAAATTCTTTCACAACTGATCATGATAATTCGCTGTGAGCTGTAGGGGAAAATTAATGAGATTTATTTCCTTTGTATGATCAAAAATTCACACTGCAGTAGATGAAACTGCAGCTGTTTTCAGTGAGCTAAAAAAAATGAACGTAGATGGAAGACCTGAGAAACTGATAGCTCAGTTTATGATTGTACTCCTGCTACAAGTGGCCACAAAAGTGGAGTTCAAATCAGGATTAAAGAAATGTATAAAAATGCTCACTTCATTCACTGTTACATACATCAGTGAAATTTGATTGTTGAACATTGTGTGACAGGCAGTAAGTAAGTGGGGATCTTCAAAGAAATTTGTGCCTTTTCTCCCAGTCTCCTAAATGCACAGCCATTCTTAACGAGATAGTGAAGAAACATATTCCTACTTATCCTCAATCCATCGGATGGAATTTCAAATCACGGAACGTAACAACTACATGCAAAGGAAATTGTTGAGTGCATGGAAAATGTCACTTATGATGATGATGATGATGATGATGATGATGATTACAAGAAAATAAAAAATGTTATGGGGTTCAAGGGTTTCCTGCAATATGAAGATTTCCTCTTCTGGCTACGTCTTTTTAAATAAGGTTATGCCACCTTGTGACATATGATAGTCTCTTCAACCAACTCCAGCAAAGGAATATTGAAGCAGTGAAAACTGTTGAATTTGTATCTGTTTGCAGCTTCTGTCCAACATGTTAGGGTCTCACTAGACCTGACAATCACTGGGAACAGGAAGAGCCAACTGCAAAAGGTCGTCGTTTCACTGAATTGAGAATGGTGTGTGCACGAGACGTCGTAACAGCATGACGACTCAGATCGGTGATCGATTCAGTTTTAATGATCATCTGTCAATTGCACAACTCGTTTAACCATCAGTGTTTTCCAAACATAAAATTGTTTTTTCAGAAAAAGAACCAAATGTAGCTGTAAAATTGTAAAAATTGCAGTGTTTAGACTTGACGACATAAACTGAATGCTCTATTCAACCAAAATTATTTTATAAAATTGTCAGGTGCTTTGACTTAGTTGAACTTTCTTTATGAAAAAGATTTGGCGGCAAAAGTGTTTCCTGAAAGTGTTAAACTTCCACAAATAATAGTAACCTTTTCAATAACAACAAAGGTGGCAAAACGCTGCTTCTCTACATTAAAACAAGTGAAAACATTTATGCACAATACTGTGCCTGAGAACAGACTTTGTGCACTTGCAATGTGTTATCTTGAAAAAGAATAACTGAATCAGTCAAATTTCAATGAAAGGGTCATATAGCATTTTGCAAGGCAGAAGAGGAGAGGAGCCGATTGCCTCTACAAACAAATGAATTAAGGTAAGCGAAAGTTCATTAATAGAAGATAAGAAGCAATTCCTTTGGTGTAAATATCAGCTTAGCTTCTGAAAGTAAGTGCGTAAAAAAGGTTAGTGACATGTTCTAACACTGGCGTTACACCTTTGAAAATTCATCTTCATTCATAGTACGGCTTCGTGTCCTAAATGTCAAATTAGCCAACACTTTAGCACACGGAACCATACTAAAAACTTCATGTTTGGGAGAGATCTTTCATGTGCTAGATCACTTAAAATGCATAAACTCGTATTACACAAATATAAATAGTATGACAAATACGGTATGTAAATTAACAGGCCCTTGGTTATGTCAGCTAGTCACAGCACAAGACTTGCAATGTCACAGAAACATCACTGTTTCACCACGCGAGCTCGAACTCCGCGGTCTGAACACGTCAGGCATCCAAAATTTAGAAATAAAAACACCAGAAACATTAAGCATGCAGGAAGTTAACATGTACCGCATTGACTGTCTCGCCTAAACGTCGTTCAGTACGATTTGTTGTGGTAAACTGTCGGGAAATGCGACGGCAGGGGATACATAAGCTACCTATAGGTTTTATCTTGGAGTTAGCTTTCAATGTTATTTCGTAGTTCACTGTGAAAGGGAAAGAAGATATGGTATGCAAACATTTGGCTAGTTTGCCCTCCCACCAAATCGTGGTTGTAGTGACACACAGTTCTGTAACGTAGTCCAAGGTCTAGTCTAGTTCTGATGGATTAATGTTGCAGCCTTCTCCAGTATGGAAACCAAGAACCGCGCCTGCACAGGTTTATTTAGCAATGAAGCATGCTCCTCTGTGAAGACCCCCATACTCCACTTTGATAGGCACAAAATTAATGAACCAGATGCATTAGTGGAGCTGTACAATATTTACTGGTGATTTTGTTTCTATCGGTTGGCACAGTCCCCTGGTAGCAAGTAATAATTTTTTGTTTTATCCCATTGGGTGTACAGACTTTTAACATCACCCATTGTCCTTTTCTATAATCTGACAACTTCCCCACGTGTTTTCATACCTCTTCCTGATGGTACAGTGTGTGTACACATTTTCATACTTATTTTCGTGTATAGGTGAAAATATGAACTGACTGCCCCTTCTTCCCAATTTAGGTCTGATTATGTCTATTAGTGAAGACATCTTCCTTTCACGTACTACCTCATAAGGAGGTAGCCCCGTATAAGTGTGAACATTGCTGCTGCTACAAATGACAAGTAATTATCCCAGTCACTATGGTGGGAGTTGACTTCGTAACTCTCTGTGAATCGTTTGACGTACACATTCTGTTCTACCATTTGCTTGCAGGTGTAGAGGGATAGTTCTTATGGTGCATTTGTATCTAGCACTTTTTGTGGAAATGTATTTCAAGTATCAAACTATAAGGGGGTAGTTTGTGTTGTTGCCCTGGATGATGATTACACGAATATTTTGTTAGGATTTGTAAGCAGTGGGTCTTTGAGGTACAGCAATAAGCGAACGCGAGAAGTAAGTTTAAATAATTTTATTAACAAATGCGGATTATAAAACGCACGCCAGACGTTGTCATCATAACTGTGTCTGACATCCTAACACTTGCTAATTACGGTCGTATCGAAAGGCTCCATGGTGAGCTAAGAAAAGAGACACATTCACACTCGCAGCCACACTAGTTAATACTGCTCGCTACAGATGGCGGCCAGTCGCGTACTTGCTGTTGCAGTGTGGCTGGACACATGTCTACTGACCAAGCAAATTGTCAGCATTCCAGACAAGTCGGCTGGCAAGCACGTGTTAACGTACTGTATGGCTGTGCGCAATCCGTAGACCCTTACATCACTCTCCCCAGGGAAAAAGAGCCGCCATAGGTGGCTCAAAACGACCTCCTGGGCATTATGAACCTATTTCATCATTTGTGGCATCAGAAGGCATTGCAACATGTATTTCATTTGCAGAGACAGTAACGTTCGGTACAGAGAAGCGTGCCTTCAAGATGACAAATTTCATACATGACAAATGCTGTTGACAAGAGACAAATTAATAAAAGCAATAAAAACACAATACTGACAATCAAATATGCATTAACATTACTGGATGAATCGAAGGACTTAATTCGATTTGCTGCTTCAATGAAATTTAACTCATTGTTTGAAGAGGTTACATTTTCATGGATGTCCTTGATTATTGCCTTCAGAAAAATGTGATAAGGAATGCTTTCCGTATGTTAATATGTGTGAATCATTGTAATAAACAGATAACATTCTAGTTAATGGCAAATGTCCAGTTGCATGAAATGTAGTTGGCAACACACTAGGCATATCAAATAGTTCACATGATAAATCACAATGTGTGGCATTCAAGATTAATCCGCTATTGTCCAATTTTAGTGTAAAGGGTTGCTCAGGCGTATCACAGGTTTTACATGTAAATGTGACATCAAGGGTGGTGATAAATGAGAAAATTATACCTTCAGAACATCGTTTAAGAAATGGATGATAAAGATGTGTTAAAATTCTAGGGCAATCATCTCTTGGGGATGATTCATAAACAATGCTTTCTCACAACTGTACACACTACTGTCTAAGAATACTGCCGATTCAGGGCAAGTTAACTTATGACTACGTTTACACATATGCAAATTATTTTCATTTAGGGACACAAACTATCTTCGGCACTTGCTGATCAGTAGATAACCATTCAGTACATACTTTACATGAATACCTGCTTGTTCTAAATTCTAGAGAACATAAAATAAATGAGTTTCTTGTGGTAACCTGTGGAATAAAAGGTTTACTATCACTTGTGCACTTGCTCAGTAGCTTCAATACTAAATTTTCACACCTCATTCACACAATCGCATGGCTGAAATAAACACACGCATTGCACACTCACTCACTACACATGTTTACACAGATTGTAGGGGTGTCTGGAACAGGATCGCTCAGAACGTGGCGATGCCTCAGCCACAAAGTCTGGACTGTGACCTTGCGATTATCTCTTTCTGGGTTTGAGAACAGCAGGTCTGCCTCTCGGTCGGTCCTCATTGTCTTGCGATATTACAGGAAATCTATCCAGAAATGGCTTTACATGATTGACATGAACAGCAATTGAACGAAAGGGCAGTTGGAGCTTAAGAGTGACTGGCGACAACACCTCCAAGATTGGATATGGTCCTTTCCAAAACTTCTTAAACTTTTTGACTTGACTCTTCTTTAATGCCATGTTGCTCAGATGCACAAGATCTCCAACTCGATAATGTGACACTGCTGCTTGGCGGTCATGTTGTCTTGCTTGCTGAAGAAAGGATTGATGATTTCACTGTTTCACTCCCCTCCATGCTTCCTTTAGCTTACGTGCTAGATCCCTTACGTGTTCATTGCT
The DNA here is from genome assembly GCF_021461385.2 of Schistocerca piceifrons. Classification (NCBI taxonomy): domain Eukaryota; kingdom Metazoa; phylum Arthropoda; class Insecta; order Orthoptera; family Acrididae; genus Schistocerca; species Schistocerca piceifrons. Next base: position 644,142,786 of record NC_060142.1, read on the forward strand.
GATTCCGGCAGTCGGTCGTGCAAAGTCAAAGGGTGAATGCATTCTTCTTCTGTAGATGATCGCATATGGACTTAGGCCAGTTAAGCTGTGCATTTTGGCATTGTAACAACTTACCAAGTACGGTAAACAGACATCCCAGTTGTCTTGTTTGCTGCTCACGTAATGGCTAACCATTTTAATAATTGTTCTGTGGACTCGCTCGACTCCTCCATTTCCTTCAGGGTGTGCTGGTGTAGTCCTTAACTGAGTTATTTGCATGAGCTTACAAGTCTGTTTAAGTAATTCACTCATAAAATTCGTTCCTTGATCACTAATTATATTTACTGGTGATCCGAACTTAAGAATTCATTCTTTTACTAAAGCTTTAGCTATAGTCTCAGCGCTGTAATTCATGAGAAGATATCTAGGGAAATGGTCTAACATTGTCAATATGTGTTTGTTTCCATCTTTAGTATTAGGCAGCGGTCCTACGACATCTAGCCCTACTCGTTCAAATGGTTCACTTGTTTCTGGCAGCTCTTGTAGTGGTGCTCTACTTTTTCCTACATTATTCCGTCTGTTACAGGACTCACATTGTGAAATAAACTCGAAAACATCAGCTTTGCTGCTTGGCCGACCAAAACATTTGGTCTGTAGAAACTTGACAATCCCAAGAATGATTGTAGTTCTTTCAAATTGTGTGGAGGAAAATTCCTTACATCCTCAATTAATTTTGGTCAGGTCGAACACCTTCACTGGTTATAACATGACCAAGATAGTTAACTTTACTTTGTGCAAAATGACATTTATCTATTGATAAAGACAGGTTTGCACTTCTTATACGCTCAGAAACGGCTTGTAGCCTCTCAGTGTGCTGCTTCATGTTTTCACCAAAAATTATTGCATCATCAAGGTAAACAAGTGCTTGTGTTGGGATGAGCCCTTGTAAAACTGAATCCATCAGGCGCTGAAATGTAGCTGGAGCATTACGAATTACAAACGGCGTATGAAGATACTTGTATACTCCTGTTGCTGTTACAAATGAAGTTTTTGCTTGATCATCTGGATGCACTGTTAACTGGTGATAACCACTTGTTAAATCACATGCTGAAAAAATTCGACATCTGCCCAAGTAAGCCAAGGTTTCCACTAAATTTTGTAAGGGGTAAATGTCGGGTGTGGTCACAGCTTTCAAAGATCAGTAATCAACACAAAAACGGAACTGTTATTCTCCAGAAATTGATTTCTTCTTTACAATTACAACAGGTGAACACCATGGTGGGTCTGAAGGATCTCTTCGTTTTTTTAATTCCTTTAACGATGTCTTCTACCAACTCTCTTTGACTAAATGGTATTCGGTAAGGTTTCTGGGTGATTAGGGCTGCATTCCCTGTATGAATATGATGCTGAACTAAATGAGTGACAGGTAAATTTGCATGTTCTCGGAATAAGTGTGCATACTCCAACAAAACAGGCGCTAAAACCTTCTGTTCATCAGCTTATTAACTTCGTCTCCTCGTTGTAATTTTGTGGCACTCTTACAAAAATCTGTGTTTATAACTGCAGCATTTGTTACCTCATCTGTAATCTGTATTACGTCACTTCTAAAACGCTCGACACTTCAGCAACTGTCATTCCTCGTGGCAAAACAGCATCCTCGTTGCTCATATTCATTATTGTAACTAGAACTTTTGTGACATTCTGTCTCACCATTGTAGCAACACCTACACTTCTAGCAACACAACAATGCGTTGTATCCAGTAACTCACTTTTCTCGGATCGCTCAATTAATAACAAAGTTCCTTCCTTGCACCGGGGTGACTTAACTTCGACGTAGATTGTCTTTCCTGCTCCCTTCAGAATTTGCTGAGGCTGACCAATTTAAACATCAACTCTGACGGTTTGAACTGGTGCGTCGTTTGGGCGTTCCATTCCCACGACGTCAGTATTGCTGCTCCTTTGAGTACGATATGAAGAACGATTTCCTATATTGCAGTTACTACGGCCTAGTCTGATCCTTCTTTGGCCAAGAATTAATTTTATGTCAACTTCTCCATAGTTACATAGCTTTCCTCCATTTAACCCTTGCACTTTTAATAGCGGCGGTTTCAGTTTATCCCATTTATCTATGCAACACCACATAATGAGGTCTGTGCTCCTGTGTCAATAAGTAGTTTGATGTTTCTCCCATGATATACAGCACCTATCACAAAGTCATTTTTGGTCTGATTTTTGTTGGAACTAACAGGCATCACTGTCTCTGGCAAGGGGCAGATGGAGTGGTGGCTTGTACGTCCCCATACTCATTTAAAGATCTGGCAGATTGTCTGTTGTTCGCATTACCTTTCTTCTTGTTGTGACAATCTCTTGAAACATGACCCTACATTCCACAATGATAGCAGATTCGATTCTCTTACAATCCTTACACTTGTGACCCAGTTTATTGCATCTGTAGCATTGTACTGTTGTGTTGAAAACTCTGCGTTCTTGTTTCAGCATGCCATTCGGTCGTCTTAGTGCTTCAATGAAACCAACAGCTGATTCTTCTGCTTCCTGAAACGTTGTACATCGTGTCAATCTAACAGCTTTGCGTACTTCCTCTCCGTGCAACCCATGAATGAATTTGTCCAAGGCTCTCTGGTCAGCTGCGAACTACTGAATGTGATTTTCATCTTCTACTAACTCATACATTTGAGCGTTGATTTTTCGAATTCTGTCAGCAAACTGCTCGATAGATTCGTCTTGTCACATTCACAAACTGTGAAGCTGCTCTCTGTAAAATCTGATCACGTTTTTACGTTTAAATCTCTGAACAACAATAGTTCTAAACTCATTGTAATCTTCTGTTTTCACACAAGTAGGCTCTGAGCTAATGAAATCTTGTGCTACTCGCTGAATTCTTAATTTGGCAACCACTAGCTTATCTGAATCTGTCCATTACGTAAAAACACTTTCACATCATCTGGGAGTTTCCCGCTAAACACTGGTACTGATGGCAATAATGGAAAAATTCTGTATTGTAGTTGTACCTGTACTGCATGAACTATCTTTTGACAAGTCTCTTGGAATGTTACGGTCGCTTCTTTCTGCTTTTAACTGTCGAATCTCTTCTTTCAGTTCGTTAATAAGTCTGTAGATTGACAACGTTATTCTGACTGGATTGCGACATTTCGTCTAATTTAACACCAATGAGTCACTCAAATGTAAAATAAAAATCGATCACTGTCTTTCATTGTTGTTGTTGTGGTCTTCAGTCCTGGGACTGGTTTGATGCAGCTCTCCATGCTACTCTATCCTGTGCAAGCTTCTTCATCTCCCAGTATTTATTTATTTATTTTATTTATCCATCTTTAAGCATTTACATGCAATCGATATTGTCATGAGTAATGTACATTTTATACATTAAGAAATATAACTATTGTGAGGTATCACACAAAGTTAAAGTATACATTTTAAAAGAACATACATAAGAAAGGAATACATTTGACACACAAAGATATCCCACATAACTAAAGTGTGCATTTTAAAGAATGTGCATAATAAAAGAATACATTTCATACTTAAGGATTTCTCCACATGTTTAACAGTTAAATGTGGAACTACAGAGACAAAAAAAGCTTAGGAAGAGGTACAAACAGAATTGCAAGTTGTTTCGTAAGTCAGGTCTATTTTTGAAGAGTTTTCAAATTCTTTAACACTGTAAAAAGCTTTGTCTTTCAGCCATTTTTTAGTCTTACTTTTAAATATATTAAGAGAGACACAACGTGCCTGCACAGGTAATGTGTTGAAAAGCCTTATTCCCATGTATTCATAACTGTCTTGTGTTTTCTTCAGTTGAGTTGTTGGTATGTCTATCTTAAATGTTTGACGAGTGTTATGATTGTGAACGGACTGCCTAAGGTTGTAACTGTTAAAGTTTTCTTTTATATGCAAAAGGCAACTGTATATAAAAAGAGAAGGGACTCATTATGTGTAATTCTTTGAAGTATGACCTACATGATACGTTATTTTTGGTAATCCCAGAGATGCTCCTGATGGCTTTCTTCTGCCAAATAAAAATTTTCCTGTACCATGGAGAATTACCCCATAGAAGAGTACCATAGCTAATATGGCAATGAAAGAATGCATAATAGGAATTAATCAGCAGGCTTTCAGAAACACAGGTGCGTAATTTTTTCAGTAGATAGATAACTCGCGAAAGCTTTAGAGACATGTTGTCTATGTGACTCTGCCAGGTTAATTTCGTATCTAAGTATATGCCAAGAAGTTTGGTAGAAGTGTACTCAATATCAGAATTGGATAAGCTGAAGAATATATTTACAGTCTTTTCACAGTTAATAGCTAACTCATTGGCTTCAAAGCACATATTGGATAATCTGAGAAAATCTTTACTTTGCTCCTTCAGTTTATTTATGTCCTTCCCTGAATTGATGAAAGTTGTCTCATCTGCATAAATCACATATTTGCATGGCATATTGCGGGGCAGGTCATTTATAAATATTATAAACAGTAATGCCCCAAGCACTGATCCTTGGGGTTCAGTAACTGTGACTTTTGACCATTGTAACTTACAGTTTGCTTTCTGTTACTGAGATATGATTTAATGAGGGAGAGTTCCAGATCTCTAATGCTATAACACCATGGTTTTTCCAGCAGTATTGTGTGGTTTACAGAATCAAATGCTTTGCTGGCTTCAGCAGATAATTTGGATTCAAATGAAGATTGCACAATAGAAACAACATTTTCAACAGCATTAATTGTTGAAAACTGGGCCCTAAAACCATATCGAGACTTACATTGTTTTTTGACAAATGCATGTTAATTTGCTTTTGTATACAATATTTGATTATTTTTGAAAAAATAGGTATCAGAGAAATTGGACGATAATTATTAGTGCAGGATTTATCACCCTTTTTGTGTAATGGAATTACTACTGTCTTCTTTAGACATTCTGGAAAAATACCACTGTCAAATATCCAGTTTATGGGTGTGCAGAGAGGGAAAGATATCAAGTCGATTGTTTTTTTAATCACAAAATTTGAGAGGCCATAAATACCTACTGCAACCTACATCCTTCTGAATCTGTTTAGTGTATTGATCTCTTAGTCGCCCTCTACGATTTTTACCCTCCACGCTGTCCTCCAATACTAAATTGGTGATCCCTTGATGCCTCAGAACATGTCCTACCAACCGATCCCTTCTTCTAGTCAAGTTGTGCCACAAACTCCTCTTATCCCCAGTTCTATTCAATACCTCCTCATTAGTTATGCGATCTACCCATCTAATCTTCAGCATTCTTCTGTAGCACCACATTTCGAAAGCTTCTATTCTCTTCTTGTCCAAACTGTTTATCGTCCATGTTTCACTTTCATACATGGCTACACTCCATACAAATACTTTCAGAAATGACTTCCTGACACTTAAATCTATACTCAATGTTAACAAATTTCTCTTGTTCAGAAACACTTTCCTTGCCATTGACAGTCTACATTTTATATCCTCTCTACTTCGACCATCATCAGTTATTTTGCTCCTCAAATAGCAAAACTCATTTACTACTTTAAGCTTCTCATTTCCTAATGTAATTCCCACAGTATCACCCAATTTAATTCGACTACATTCTATTATCCTTGTTTTGCTTCTGTTGATGTTAATCTTATATCCTCCTTTCAAGAGACTGTCCATTCCATTCAACTGCTCTTCCAGGTCCTTCACTGTCTCTGACAGAATTACAATTTCATTGGCGAACCTCAAAGTTTTTATTTCTTCTCCATGGATTTTAATACCTACTCCGAATTTTTCTTTTGTTTCCTTTACTGCTTGCTTAATATACAGATTGAATAACATCGGGGATAGGCTACAACCCTGTCTCACTCCTTTCCCAACCACTGCTTCCCTATCATGTCCCTCTACTATTATAACTGCCATCTGATTTCTGTACAAATTGTAAATAGCCTTTCGCTCCCTGTGTTTTACCCCTGCCACCTTCAGAATTTGAAAGAGAGTATTCCAGTCAACATTGTCAAGAGCTTTCTCTAAGTCAACAAATCCTAGAACTGTCTTTCATATTCTAGCCAAACTGGAGTAGACCAACCTGAATTCCAGCGTTAGATGTCCCCACGTAGTCGGAAGATGTTCATGCTGCTGCTGCTCACGTTGTACTGCACCTCGTCAGGATTGTAGATTTTCCATAATTATCCCCATGCTGACATCACTTCTATAATGGGGAGTAGTTTTGTTTTTTTTTGCCCCGGATGATGATTACACGAATATTTTGTCAGGACTTGTAAGCAGTGGGTCCTTGAGGTACAGCAATACACGAATGTGAGAAGTAAGTTTAAACAGTTTTATTAACAAAGGCGGATTATAAAACACACACGCTAGGTGCACCCATCATCATGGTGTCTGACATCCTAACACCAGCTAATTACGGTCGTATCGAAAGGCTTCATGGTGAGCTAAGGAAAGAGACATATTCGCACCTGAGGCCACGCTAGACTAGAAATCTACTCTGTAGGAATCAGCATGGGTTTCGAAAAAGACGGTCGTGTGAAACCCAGCTCGCACTATTCGTCCACGAGACTCAGAGAGCTATAGACATGGGTTCCCAGGTGGATGCCGTGTTTCTTGACTTCCGCAAGGCGTTTGATACAGTTCCCCACAGTCGTTTAATGAACAAAGTAAGAGCATATGGACTATCAGACCAATTGTGTGATTGGATTGAAGAGTTCCTAGGTAACAGAACGCAGTATGTCATTCTCAATGGAGAGAAGTCTTCCGAAGTAAGAGCGATTTCAGGTGTGCCACAGGGCAGTGTCACAGGACCGTTGCTATTCACAATATACATAAATGACCTTGTGGATGACATCGGAAGTTCATTGGGGCTTTTTGCAGATGATGCTGTGGTGTATCGAGATGTTGTAACAATGGAAAGTTGTACTGAAATGCAGGAAGATCTGCAGCGAATTGACGCATGGTGCAGGGAATGGGAATCGAATCTCAATGTAGGCAAGTGTAATGTGCTGCGAATACATAGAAAGATAGTTCCCTTATCATTTAGCTACAAAATAGCAGGTCAGCAACTGGAAGCAGTTAATTCCATAAATTATCTGGGAGTACGCATTAGGAGTGATTTAAAATGGAATGATCATATAAAGTTGATCGTCGGTAAAGCAGATGCCAGACTGAGATTCATTGGAAGAATTCTAAGGAAATGCAATCCAAAAACAAAGGAAGTAGGTTACAGTACACTTGTTCGCCCACTGCTTGAATACTACACAACAGTGTGGGATCCGTACCAGATAGGGTTGATAGAAGAGATAGAGAAGATCCAACGGGGAGCAACGCGCTTCGTTACAGGATCATTTAGTAACCGCGAAGGCTTTACAGAGATGATAGATAAACTCCAGTGGAAGATTCTGTGGGAGAGACGCTCAGTAGCGCGGTACGGGCTTTTGTTAAAGCTTCGAGAACATACCTTCACCGAAGAGTCAAGCAGTATATTGCTCCCTCCTACGTATATCTTGCGAAGAGACCATGAGGATAAAATCAGAGAGATTAGAGCCCACACAGAAGTATACCAACAATCCTTCTTTCCACGAACAATACGAGACTGGAATAGAAGGGAGAACCGATAGAGGTACTCAGGGTACCCTCCGCCACACACCGTCAAGTGGCTTGCTGAGTATGGATGTAAATGTAGTTAATGCTGCCCGCTGCAGATGGCGGCCAGTCATGTACTCGCCGTTGCAGTGCTGCTGGACACGTGTCAATTCACCAAGCAAATTGTCACCATTCCAGACAGGTCGGCTGGCGAACGCGTTTTAACGTACTGTATGGCTGTGCGCAAATCGTAGACCCTTACAAAACAGAAAATCACTTTCTGTACATACTGACAGAAATGACTAGAAATCTGTGACTTGTGTATATGTTGGACAGTTCCGAAAATGCTATAATTTGCAGCAAATGTACAGGGCAGATAGGCATGTTTACATCTGACAGTTATTGCATGATACATACAAATGTGTCCTGCATCATACACCTGTTTCATTCTGCTTGCTTTGTTGATAGCATCAAAATGCAAAATAGCAGACTGCATAATTATTCTATGGATGTCAAAAAAGAAGGAAAAAAAAAAAAAAAAAAACATTCTGTGTTGGTTCAAGAGAGATTGGAGATGTGAAAATTTTGATGCCAGCAGCCAATCAATGTCTGAGCTCCATTTTGAAGATCCAGTAAAATTTTTGAATTTTTAAAGAGTAAAGCCAGCTGAGATCAAGACTTGCTTGTAAAGTTGGTCCACTTATACCAGAGTAAGAGACCAAACACAGAAAAGCTATTAGCGTAACGGAGCAACTTGCTGTAACTTCACAATTTTTAGCATCAGGTAAGTAGGTATTAGATTGGTGCATAAGTTCATAGCATTTTTGTTTTGTATGGTGGTACTCCAGTTGTTATGAGTTTATTTATTGGTTTTCATTTTTTATTTGTAGTTAATTGTTGCTGTTTGAGTTTACATATTGTCATTTTGAGATAGTGACTGGAACTGTGGATGTTAGAAAGCGGAGTGCCAAGTGGAGAAATTGGAACATTTCCAACATATTCATCTGTTTGAGTTTATTAAATGGTTGATAGCGGCGGAGCCAGCCAGAAACATTAGCACCGTGTATCGGAATACTGTCATCGGATAGAGCGCGGCAAGAAAAAGGTTTTTTTTGTTTTATGGAGGATCGTTTTGACAATAGTTACTCTCCGTGTTCAGAAAGATCTTCAGGACTTGATGAAGATGATTTAAATGCAGTAATCCACAACGACCTGTCAGTGTACTCGAGAAGTGGCAGATGTGATGAATGTGATCATTCCACCATTCCACCATTTGCAAGCAATGGGGATGGTTCAAAAATTGGGTGTATGGGTAACACACATACTAAGCCAAAATCACAAAAATCAGCAGGTGGCCATAAGCACATCTCTGCTTGTTCATCAGTTGGCTCATGAACAACACTGGCCATTCCTGTCCTGTGTCGTTACTGGTGACAGAGAAATGTTATCTTACTGCTAACTTAAGGAAAAGAAAGGAACTCCCTGTACAAAGACCTGCGTGCATCCACAAACATAATGTTTTGCACCTGCGGGGAACAGTGACAGTGCAGTGTACTGCAAATTGCTTCCACTAGGCTGTTTCCATCACTGCTGACATTCATTGTCAACAACTGAGACTTCTTCAAGACGCAGTCCAAGAAAACCGGCCAGGAAGACTGTGTGAAGTGATGCTACTCCACAATAGCACCTTCCCACATCCTGCTAGACTGACAAAAAATACTATTCATGAGTTGAGAATACATTATTGATGACTGTTATGTATCTGATGTATTTATTAAACTTATGGAAAATGCTACAAAGTTTGGCACCAACGTAATACTGGCACTACGTGATGAAATGGTATTTTATTTCATGAAATTTGTAATAGAAGTATATTGTTTGAATCTGAACATTATTTGCTTATAAGCAATTCTTACACAAGTCTAAGTTATTTAGTCACAATAGCAAAATGTACATTAAGCCTCATTGTTCGTAAAGTATGAAGAGCAATTATATTAGCATTAAAAGAAGATTACATTAAGGTAACTGTTGTTGAATAGGTGAGAAGGTACTTTCAGTTTCAGTCAGTGTGTAAGGGGCTGAGGTTTTTGATGGTTGTAGATGTATATATCATTCAGAATAATTTGATGTTTCAAAAAATTCACTATCCAAAGCAACCAAATTCAAATTACTGTAATCATGAGGAGGAGGATTTCATAACATCTCATCTTTTTTTTTTTTTTTTTTTTTTTTTTTTTTTTTTTTTTTTTTTTTTTTTTTTTTTTTTTTTTTTTTTTACGTAAATATTTGGAAAAGGGACTTCTCATTTTGTATGCAACATATTTGCTGAAAAATCATATTAATCTTCTTCTTCATTTAGTGTGCATATAACTTTTTGCATGTGTGAATCATTTGTTGAAACAGTTTTCCTCTTCATCTTGGGATTAATTTTATGTTTTTGTAATATGGAGGTTAAGTCAGGATATTCACTTCCTCAGTCTATTCCTATGTACCTTAATTGTCAATCATGATCTTCATTTGTGGTCTTTTCTACTGCAGCGTCCTATTCAAAATGTAATAAAGCAAATAAATTAATGTAGGTGTAACTTGAAACACATGCCATTATTTTTGTTCATTTTTGTACAGGCACCATCTACATCAAAGGACTGGCAAAATGTTGTCAAGAAATTCAAGTTGAAGTGGAACTTTTCCTGAATGTTTAGGTGCCATTGATGGTAAACATGTTCTTATCCAAGTTCTGCAGAATAGTGCAAGTTAATATTTTAACTGTGGGGGGCAGCATAGTGTTGCCTTAATGCAAATTGTTAATGCCACCTACAAATTACTCATTGTCACAGGTGGCAGCAATGGATGAGTGTAAGATGGGGAAGTTTTTGGAGCCAGTGGAGTTGCAGTTTTCATTGAAGTGGCAGCAACAGGTCTCAAAAAGATACATCTCCTAGGAAGAAGACTGTGTGTGCCACATGTTTTTGTAGCTGATGATGCTCTTTTTTTTACAACTTTGTATTATGAAACCAAGTCCTTTTAACAGTCAAGGTTCCATGAGAATTTAAAAGTACAGATGCACTGGAGCAAGCGGAATAGTGGAAAATGTCTGTGGTATTATGTCTAGCATATTTAGAGTGTTAAGGAAACGGCCTCTTTTTACTCCAGAACATGTGGAGTCTGTACTTTTGGCTGTTTGAGGATTACATAATTTGTTATTTTCTGAAAAGTATTCTTCAAATGTGTACACTGCTGAAGCCACAGTGGCTGAGAAAATTTAGAAACAGACAAAGTAATACATGGAAGCTTGCTGAATGAAGATCTGCCAGTTGATAGCCTGCTACCACTATTACAAGGCAGTAAGATCTACTCAGAATGTAAAGAACTGCATGAAGAGTATACAGAACATTTTGTTAGCAGCCAGTAAGAGGTTCCTTGGCAGTACGGATTCGTGTAAACAATTTAACTGTAATAAATAAATAAAGTGTTACACATTTTTTTATCTACCATCAGTAAATTTCCTACTGCTGGTTTGCACACTGAGCCTCCTTGCAAACATGACAGTAAATTATTGTGCACCCATTTTGGTTCAGTGTCCAAGCCTGATTTCGTCTTTGCTCTTCTTCTTCTTCTTCTTCTTCTTCTTCCTTTTTTTTTCCCCCCCCAGTGTTAAATTGATTTTATAAGTAATGAATTGTGATCTTCTTCTAAGGTCACACTAAATTCATCTGCATTGTTTCTTCACTCCGTGTTTATAACTTTTGCATGCAATGTCCCATACTTCAGGTTTACTGTGGTACATATTAATTATTAATTAATTCTTGAAATCAACTTTTAACCACTCTTTTTTTATCATCAATGTTCACTTGACACTTTGCTCAGTGCCAGAAAAATAGATGAGCAACCAACTTCTGCTTTGCAATTTTGAACATGCAAATAAAGAGTGTGTACATCTGTTGGTGTAGATGTGTTGATACACATCACTGGTGGTCCAATATGTGTCTCTGACATAAATTCTTCACTGTTTACATTAGACACTATTTTTCTCTGACATAAACATCATGCAGTATCTGTCAGATGTAAATGTATTTTTAGTTTCTAAACCCGTGACAAGTGATGTAATTGCTTCATCAAGTCTGACATGAAATTAGTATCTTGGTCTGTGATTCCTGTGTCAGGGTCACCAAACTACAACCACCAGTTGCCCCCCCCCCCCCCCTCCCCCCACCTTTCCTGTAGTTGCTTGCTGATATGGAATGGCTATCATTTTCTCATACCGTGACAAATTGTCAATAATTGCTGGAACATAAGTTTCCTGACAGTTAAAAGGTCCTAAAATGTCCATTCCTATCATTCAAAAGATTTAATTGCCACTGTTAACCTTTTTAGTGGTTACAGAGGTTCATACCCACTCATTGCACACACAGTATACAATTTCTTACTTTGAACTTATTGCCATGTAAATAGCATTGAAAACGCCTAATCCCATTATTACACTTCGCATTTCCTTCTGCATTGTGGAGCAAATCCCTTCTGTGTTATTTCAATGTTGTGAAGCACAAGTCACAGGATGCTCTTCATCATCCATGAACTGACTCAATAAATATCCCAATGCCTTACTGGAAGTAGCACATGATGGTAAAAACTCTTTCTCATAGTCCAGAAAAACCAGCACTGGACTATATGTCAACGGTAATTTGCAGTCTCATTTTGGGTAGCACCCTCTCTTTACTGCCTCAGTGGTGAAAGGTCAGATAGGTGCAGACTGATCTTAGCTCAATAATGTGCAGACACCATATTTTAGTTGACATCTTCCATGTGAAGATACTTGTTAGTTACAGTGACCAGTTTTTATACCCCAAAAAAATAATTAGTGCAATTCTATAGGTCAACACACACAGTTACAGTGGCAAAGTTTTCAATAGTGGCACAAAATAAACAGTTCGCATTTATCCAATAATGACACAGTCTGAATTTAGCACAATCCTTCAGCAGCTTGTTAATATGATTATACTTCAGTGGTTTGTTGGAGTCCATTGCATGAGCTACTCAACCCAACAACAGCTCACACTGCTGATACTTTCCACAGTCTTCATAATTAAAAAACATTTCAGTTGAAACATTCATTAATTTAGATCTAGATATCACCCATAAGTAAGTAAAGTTCTTGAGTTTGATGGCGATCGGAATGCATATTCTCATGTACAGAATATACATTGTGACATGCATCAAACATCAAATCCTCTGGCATAGATGTCAGCTCTTCACTTTCAAACTTCAGAGTCCTCAAACATCTGCCTGTTTTAAATCCTTAGCACGCTTCACAAAAGTTTTTGCTTCACCTATCAATCTTAACTTTCCCATTTGCGAAAGGTAACTATCCACCCAACCCCCAGTCCTTGCTGCTGCTCCGAGGTTGTCCGAGAAAGGAATTGCGTCCTCAGTTGACTTGCCAGAAGAGGGAATAATCCAATTAGCAATCGCTGAATCTACACTCCTAGAAATTGAACACCGTGAATTCATTGTCCCAGGAAGGGGAAACTTTATTGACACATTCCTGGGGTCATATACATCACATGATCACACTGACAGAACCACAGGCACATAGACACAGGCAACAGAGCATGCACAATGTCGGCACTAGTACAGTGTATATCCACCTTTCGCAGCAATGCAGGCTGCTATTCTCCCATGGAGACGATCGTAGAGATGCTGGATGTAGTCCTGTGGAACGGCTTGCCATGCCATTTCCACCTGGCGCCTCAGTTGGACCAGCGTTCGTGCTGGACGTGCAGACCGCGTGAGACGACGCTTCATCCAGTCCCAAACATGCTCAGTGGGGGACAGATACGGAGATCTTGCTGGCCAGGGTAGTTGACTTATACCTTCTAGAGCACGTTGGGTGGCACGGGATACATGCGGACGTGCATTGTCCTGTTGGAACAGCAAGTTCCCTTGCCGGTCTAGGAATGGTAGAACGATGGGTTCGATGACGGTTTGGATGTACCGTGCACTATTCAGTGTCCCCTCGACGATCACCAGTGGTGTACGGCCAGTGTAGGAGATCGCTCCCCACACCATGATGCCGGGTGTTGGCCCTGTGTGCCTCGGTCGTATGCAGTCCTGATTGTGGCGCTCACCTGCACGGCGCCAAACACGCATACGACCATCATTGGCACCAAGGCAGAAGCGATTCTCATCGCTGAAGACGACACGTCTCCATTCGTCCCTCCATTCACGCCTGTCGCGACACCACTGGAGGCGGGCTGCACGATGTTGGGGCGTGAGCGGAAGACGGCCTAACGGTGTGCGGGACCGTAGCCCAGCTTCATGGAGACGGTTGCGAATGCTCCTCGCCGATACCCCAGGAGCAACAGTGTCCCTAATTTGCTGGGAAGTGGCGGTGCGGTCCCCTACGGCACTGCGTAGGATCCTACGGTCTTGGCGTGCATCCGTGCGTCGCTGCGGTCCGGTCCCAGGTCGACGGGCACGTGCACCTTCCGCCGACCACGCCGACCACTGGCGACAACATCGATGTACTGTGGAGACCTCACGCCCCACGTGTTGAGCAATTCGGCGGTACGTCCACCCGGCCTCCCGCATGCCCACTATACGCCCTTGCTCAAAGTCCGTCAACTGCACATACGGTTCACGTCCACGCTGTCGCGGCATGCTACCAGTGTTAAAGACTGCGATGGAGCTCCGTATGCCACGGCAAACTGGCTGACACTGACGGCGGCGGTGCACAAATGCTGCGCAGCTAGCGCCATTCGACGGCCAACACCGCGGTTCCTGGTGTGTCCGCTGTGCCGTCCGTGTGATCATTGCTTGTACAGCCCTCTCGCAGTGTCCGGAGAAAGTATGGTGGGTCTGACACACCGGTGTCAATGTGTTCTTTTTTCCATTTCCAGGAGTGTATTACAGGTCTACCTGGCTTAGATAATATCTCCTTTTTAATCCTTAGCTGCCAATGCATCACTGTCTTATCTGCTAACAAGTGCGCTATCTGATTAACTGACAACTCAGTCGCCACCTGCTTGGAAACACCCTATGTCCTGGACTCTGCTTTTGTGGAACCTGTACTCACAATACATAACCAAGTATATGAAACGACAGTAACTACAAAACAATGGTTGACACACTCATGACCATAGCATATTACTTACACATGATGCTTAATCATTAGCTAGGGTTGCCAGATTTTTTTAAGAGGAAAAAAGGTAACAATTTCAAAGATACACCATTTTTGGAGGAAGAAAACCAGAGTATTTTCGAATTTTCTAACTTTTTTTGAGAGATGAAAATGAATACCTACGAAATGTTTCCGCATGTTATAAAAATATATTTATTTGCAAATACAAAAACTATTTATGTAAATACATCTGTTACTGATATTTTGTAGATTTTTGCACATTTCAATAATGCAAGGTCTTGTTTCACATATTCGAAAAAATCTTTCATTGACTGATTAAAATTCACCATAATGTGGAGCTCTGCCTCAGTCAGTTCTACACTGCACCTGTTTCTTGTCTCATCCCATTTGTTATTCATTAATGAGAACACACTTTCCACAAAAGCATTAGATCCCGGTGTACTGAACAAGAATCCCACTATCTTATAAATATTTGGCTCTCTATGTTCTGATACAGGTGAAAAAAAATGTAACCTCTTCAATACATCACTACTGTCGTTGTTCACACTTTCAAGTAAGTTAGTCTTTAATTCAGAGAGTTCTTCATTCAGACCATCAATATAGACGTGATTTCTCAGGTTAAGTATTTTCACTGCAATTTCAAAGTTTTTAAATTCAGTTTCATTCTCCAAGGAAAAACCAGCTGAGGATGCATATTAATTATTGGAGGTAATATCATATCTTTTTGCAAGATACGGAAGTAAAATACAATAAAAGCCATTGAAATTTGCTGAAACTACTTTTGTAAGCAAGGTGATAAGCCACCCAATAGTTCCTTTGCTTTTCAGTCATAAAAACAATCCTCCTGCCTCTGTTTAAACTTATCAGTTAGAAGATGCATTTGTTTAAAGATCTCAAAGACATTCAGATAACAGCCTTGTAATGTTCTGTTAACTGAATCCAACAGATTTTCAAAATTGCTCACAGAATGGAGATACGTTTCTGGAATGATGTCTTGCTCAGGATTTTCATTCAGAAAAACTGATCTCCAGAATTTTGCCATTCATCAATACTTTAAAATAGCTCTTGATGGCATCCTGGTTCAGAAGAATCCTCTTTATAGCTGTAAACAAAGAAAGCCATATTGTGTGGACATGTCTCAGTATCTCTGTCCATTGAAGTTCCACGAACTGGAAGAAAGATTTCAGTTCTTCTTGTCTTTTTTGCAGACACTGTGAAATGATTATAAATTTTTAGAACTATTCTTTCCACGTTGATATCCAATTTGTCAGTCAGATTCTTACTTTCATTGTGAAGTATATGATTAGTGCAATTCACCTTTATAATATTTTTATTCTTATTGAGAAGTGATTGAAAAACTATTTATTGGTGCCAGAGTTAATGCTTCTATTATCAACGCAGTATGAAGAAACAATTGACAGGAATGGGGGAAAGAAATACAGTAGAAGAAGAATGGGTAGCTCTGAGGGATGAAGTAATGAAGGCAGCAGAGGAACAAGTAGGTAAAAAGACGAGGGCTAGTAGAAATCCTTGGGTAACAGAAGAAATATTGGATTTAATTGATGAAAGGAGAAAATATAAAAATGCAGTAAATAAGCAGGCAAAAAGGAATACAAAAATCTCAAAAATGAGATCGACAGGAAGTGCAAAATGTCTAAGCAGGGGTGGCTGGAAGACAAATGTAAGGATGTAGAGGTATCTCTCACTAGGGGTGAGATAGGTATTGCCTACAGGAAAATTAGAGAGACCTTTGGAGAAAAGAGAACCACTTGTATAAATATCAAGAGCTCAGGTGGAAACCCAGTTCTAAGCAAAGAAGAGAAAGCAGAAAGGTGGAAGGAGTATATAGAGGGTCTATACAAGGGTGATGTACTTAAGGGCAATCTTATGGAAATGGAAGAGGATGTAAATGAAGATGAAATGGGAGATATGATACTGCATGAAGAGTTTGAGAGAGCACTGAAAGACCTAAGTCAAAACAAGGCCTGGGAGGAGACAACATTCAATTAGAGCTACTGACAGCCTTGAGAGAGCCAGCCCTGACAAAACTATACCATCTGGTGAGCAAAATGTATGAGACAGGCAAAATACCCTCAGACTTCAAGAAGAATATAATAATTCCAATCCCAAAGAAAGAAGGTGTTGACAGATGTGAAAATTACCGAACTATCAGTTTAATAGGTCGCAGCTTCAAAATACTAAGGCGAATTCTTCACAGACGAATGGAAAAACCGGTAGAAGCTGACCTTGGGGATTCTGTAGAAATGTTGGAACATTTGAGACAATACTGACCCTAAGACTTATCTTAGGAGATAGATTAAGGAAAGACAAATCTACATTTCTAGCATTTGTAGACTTAGAGAAAGATTTTGACAATGTTGACTGGAATACTCTCTTTCAAATTCTGAAGGCGGCAGGGGTCAAATGCCGGGAGCGAAGGGCTCTTTACAATTCTTACAGAAACCAGATGGCAGTTATAAGAGTCGAGGGACATAAAGGGAAGCAGTGGTTGGGAAGGGAGTGGGACAGGGTTGTAGCCTCTCCCCGATGTTATTCAATCTGTATATTAAGCAAGCAGTAAAGGAAACAAAAGAAAAATTTGGAGTAGGAATTAAAATCCATGGAGAAGAAATAAAAACTTTGAGGTTCGCCGATGACATTATAATTCTATCAGAGACAGCAAAGGACCTGGAGGAGCAGTTGAACGGAATGCATAGTGTCTTGAAAGGGGGATATAAGATGAACATCAACAAAAGCAAAACGAGGGTAATGAAATGTAGTCAAACTAAGTCGGGTGATGCTGAGGAAGTTACATTAGGAAAGAGACACTTAAAGTAGTAGATGAGTTTTGCTATTTGGGCAGCAAAATAACCGATGATGTCGAAGTAGAGAGGATATGAAATATGTAGACTGGCAATGGCAAGGAAAGCGTTTCTGAAGAAGAGAAATTTGTTAACATTGAGTATAGATTTAAGTGTCAGGAAGTTGTTTCTGAAAGTATTTGTGTGGAGTGTAGCCATGTATGGAAGTGAAACATGGACAGTAAATAGTTTGGACAAGAAGAGAATAGAAGCTTTCAAAATGTGGTGTTACAGAAGAATGCTGAAGATTAGATGGGTAGATCACATAACTAACGAGGAGGTACTGAATAGAATTGGGGAGAAGAGGAGTTCGTGGCACAACTTGACTAGAAGAAGGGATCGGTTGGTAGGACATGTTCTGAGGCATCAAGGGATCACCAATTTAGTATTGGAGGGTAAAAATCGTAGAGGGAGACCAAGAGACGAATACACTAAGCAGATTCAGAAGGATGTAGGTTGCAGTAGGTACTGGGAGATGAAGAAGCTTGCACAGGATAGAGTAGCATGGAGAGCTGCATCAAGCCAGTCTCTGGGCTGAAAACAACAACAACACAGTTACACCACACCTGTTTGTATAGTCATCTTTCTCATTAATCATGTCTGCCAACTGTGTTATTTTACTTACAGTTCTTACCTTGGTAGCAAGTGGAGTACATTCTCAAAAAATATCCCTACTGCAGAGACAGGCTTCCTAACGATGAAGACCCTAACATTATTCATTATTTTATTATTTCATTATTGTTTCATTACATAATAAATAAACACCTGCCCTGTTTTTCTAATGCAAAATTGATTCTACTCATAAACTCTCCACACTAACAGATCCTTATGCTAAGGCAAACTTAACTCTCATTACCGATGAGACAAGATTATAGTTTAGAAAAACTATTATTTCACTGTATTCCATCAAACATCTTAAGATTCTAGCCTGAAGGATGATATAAATACAAATCTTGCTTACTCTTTATATATAGAGGGAAACATTCCATGTGGGAAAAATATATCTGAAAACATATATGATGTAACTTACCAAACGAAAGCGTTGGTATGTTGATAGAGACACTAACAAACACAAACACACACACAAAATTTGAGCTTTCGCAACCCACGGTTGCTTCATCAGGAAAGAGGGAAGGAGAGGGAAAGACGAAAGGATGTGGGTTTTACGGGAGAGGGTAAGGAGTCATTCCAATCCCGGGAGTGGAAAGACTTACCTTAGGGGGAAAAAGGGACAGGTATACACTCGCTCACACACACACACACACACACACACACACACACACACACACACACACACACACACACACACATACATATATATATCCATCTGCACATATACAGACACAAGCAGACGTATGTAAAGGCAAAGAGCTTGGGCAGAGGTGTGTGTGTGTGTGTGTGTGTGTGTGTGTGTGTGTGTGTGTGTGTGTGTGTGTGTGTGTGTGTGTGTGTGTGTTTGTTTGTTTGTTTGTTTGTTAGTGTCTCTATCAACATACCAACACTTTCGTTTGGTAAGTTACATCATCTTTGTTTTTTTTTATATATATATGTATTTTGCAGAAGGCTCTTGGCTTTAACCAAAATAGTATGTAAGCCCAAGGGATGTAAGACTTGACTAGTCAGATAGATTAAGTTTTTAAGAGCAGCTGAAGGGCCATAAATTTAAAACATAACTCTAATAACTTTTCAACAGGCAGAAGGCCCACAGCTTATCTTGAAAGACTGTAATACTTGATAAGTAAGATCCTTAAAACTTAAAGCGGCTGAAGGCCGATGCTTTTTAAAAAACAATGCAATAAATTTTCAAAAGGCAGAAAGCCTTTGATTTTAAAAAAAACACAATTATAAGCATACAAATTTAAACCATCGGCTATGAGCCATTAAAAACACACAATTAAATGCCAATAAGGAAGGCAGTATAGGCAACGGCACTCAGAAGTTTCCAGGGGGCTTGGTCTGCCCTTGAAATCTTAACGTTTGCTTAGGTGAGACAAGAAGTTGGCCCAACTATACTCAATCCACCGGCAACACAACCAAGAGACAGTCAGGGACCCAATGACAAGACGACTTGTTAACCACAGACCAGTATACAAGGATTCCAAAGCCAAAACGTTACAGACATAGCCGCCCACAATCAAATATACATTACGCTGTCAAAAACTGCACACCATGTTGGACAATGACAACAGGTGAGGAAAGGACACTGCCTGAATTTACATCAGTGACCAGGGCAGGTAACCGGAACACTAACGGCCCCAAGGCAGAAAATTCCGCTGGTGCATTTGAATTTCACATCGACAAATATAGTTAATTCCACCACATGACAGCTAAATCTTCACCATTCGAACACTCACTGTTGCTCCCAGGAATACCACCAACAGCGAACCACCAACAACGTGAATGGGTGTGGCTTCAGTAATTAAATCACCACTCAATGTTCATGTTCTGGGTCGGTGAGCCATGAACCTCGCAGCACTTGGAACAGCCCCCTCAGACACTGCGTAGAGACCACCAGCGGGCCTGGCCGACTGCACCAATTGGAGACTTGCTTGATCTGCTCCAACTGACCGACTCACTGCCACTACGCCAACAACATTTGAAACAAGTTGTCGGTGACATGCCTTGCTCAGGCTGCCCAAGAGCTACTACTGCAGTAGATAACCTCTACCTATGCATTATGGCTCGGAGGAACCCTGGGAGCAATGCCACCATGTTGAATAATGCTTTTCATGCAGCCACAGAACGTTATGTTATGACTCAAACTGTGTGCAATAGTGCTGCACGATGCAAAACTTCACTCCCGACGTCGGTGGCGAAGTCCATCTTTGCGACCATGACACCTTGCAGCACGGTACGGATGGGCCCAAAAACATGCCAAATGGACTGCTCAGGATTGGCATCAGGTTATCTTCACTGATGAGTGTCGCATATGCCTTCAACCAATCATTGAAGATGTGTTTGGAGGCAACTATATCCTCTGTGTTCTTAATAGATTAGAAAAATGCCCATGAAATGCTACTGTCCAGTAAATGCTTAACATGTATGCCCTGCATACTTGCTGTTATTACAGGGTGCCACACTTTCTTTTTACTTACCATGTGATCTCCTTTATACAACAAATCATAAATCTTTTCCCTGGAAAAACTATCATCCTGCTTACCAAAATCATTATCTGACCCACTGTCACTTTCTCTGTGCTTTAGATTTTGTACTTCTTCCACCTTTTTCTCAATTTCAGCATTTTGAAATTTTCATTTACTTTTACCAGTTTTTCCTCTATCACTACTGCACACTTGGTTTCTATCTCAGTTTGTAAATCAGTTTTAATCTGATCAATTTGGTTCTCAAGTTCAACCCTTTTTTTCAGCTCATTGTTTTTCAGAAACCTCCAACTTCATACTATTGTCATCACAAAGCTTCTTTCCCTCTTCCACACATTTATGACTCAATGTTAATTTCTCATTAGTATTATCACAATCTTCAGCTACTGCATCACACTTCTTATTTAATTCTACAAGATTAGAGTTGACTACTTTAAACTTCCTCTTAATTTCTTTCTTCAATTCATCCGTTAAGCTGACCATGTCAGTTCTAATGCTATCAGTTTTCATTTCCACCCTATTAATATATCTTCTTTCATACCACCAATGTCCTCTTTCATGCTCATGTTACTCAAACATCTCAAACTACTCGTAATTTGCCTTAACATTGTTTCCAAATTTCTGTCTGTCATAAACTGTTGCCCTTGCTAACTTTCACTACTATATTCCTCCCAAACCTTAACAATCTCACCCACTTCAGTAGTGTTTTTGTCCATTTCGCTCATATCACCACACAATGTAGGTGCACTTTTATCATTCCATCTACAACAAGACTTTGTTTTTTTCAAAGTTACATTCATGTTTGATTTATAATCACTGGTGTCTACAGAAACAGTCTCCTGTTGTCACTCCACACTGTCTTTTTCATTAAGGCCACTCATTATATACCAATTAATATGAAACAGCTTTTGCAATGAATTACCTTGTTTTTAATCACTCGTCTGCTGCTGCTCTGCAGTGGTTGTTGCGGTTGTCATCTGGATATGCATGGCTGCGGCAAGTTGTAATTCTCTTGGTGAGGCGTTTTGTTTACCTCCAGCTGGCTGTGTCAACCTACGTGCTGATTGGCTGCTCCTGTACTCATTGGCTGCTTCCATAGAACCCACTTGCTGATTGGCAGTTATCATGCTGTGGCCATGAAACCCCCAGTGCTGAATGGCTGTATCATCTCTTCCATTTAAAACTGCACTGTAAACCACTTGAGTTCACACTTCACTGTCAAATTTTGTGAGTTCTAGTTTATTGTGCCCACATACAATAGTCTTCACCATGGGCAGTGTATGTGACGATTTACCTGCTTTGTTTCTTCATTGATTGTCCTTGGTGTCAACGTACTGCGTTGCTATGCTGGTTGGAAAATGGGTTTGTAATTCTGACTCTGACTACTGTAAATAATGTAGCCGATACTTTAATTTCACTGTTCACAACCCCACCCCCGCAATTATACGCAGTTCTATGGCCAGTGCACTGTTGTTTAAACTTCGATAAGCCTCATTAATAGTTTGCAGGCAAACTTCCACATACTGCTACAATAGTTCACTGCTGAACATCTACGAGCCATAAAAACCTAACCACAAAGTTCACAGTTCTTGAAGAATAGAAAGGTACATATAGAGCAGACACTGTGATTGTTTTAACACGCTGCCTAATGGTGTAACACTTACTACACAGTTCAGTTGAAGCATTGTTGTCGTTCTAAGCAACACAGGTTTCTTGTCTGCAACTCGGCCGTGGATTGTTTGTCTTGGGACCAAAATTCAGGCCCTTATACAGGGTGTTACAAAAAGGTATGGCCAAACTTTCAGGAAACATTCCTCACACACAAATAAAGAAAAGATGTTATGTGGACATGTGCCCGGAAACACTTAATTTCCATGTTAGAGCTCATTTTAGTTCCGTCAGTAACGTGATGAAATTGTAAATTTTCACAATCAACATGTGTGGGCTGACAAGAATCCACACGGAATTGTGCAATCACGTCATCAACACAGATTTTCTGTGAACGTTTGGGCAGGCATTGTTGGTGATGTCTTGATTGGGCCCCATTTTCCTCAGCCTACACTCAATGGAGCATGTTATCATGATTTCATACGGGATACTCTACCTGTTCTGCTAGAACATGTGCCTCTACAAGTACGACACAACATGTGGTTCATGCACGATGGAGCTCCTGCACATTTCAGTCGAAGTGTTCGTACGCTTCTCAACAACAGATTCGGTGACCGATAGATCGGTAG
Source organism: Schistocerca piceifrons (assembly GCF_021461385.2). Taxonomy (NCBI): domain Eukaryota; kingdom Metazoa; phylum Arthropoda; class Insecta; order Orthoptera; family Acrididae; genus Schistocerca; species Schistocerca piceifrons. Next base: position 644,165,704 of record NC_060142.1, read on the forward strand.
AGGCTGACCAATTCCATGGCCTCTACGCTTCCTGACCTCAACCCTCTTGACTTTCATTTATGGGGGGATTTGAAAGCTCTTGTCTACGCAACCCCGGTACCAAATGTAGAGACTCTTCGTGCTCGTATTGTGGATGGCTGTGATACAATATGCCATTCTCCAGGGCTGCATCAACACATCAGGGATTCCATGGGACGGAGGGTGGATGCATGTATCCTCACTAACGGAGGATATTTTGAACATTTCCTGTAAGAAAGTGTTTGAAGTCACGTTGGTACGTTCTGTTGCTGTGTGTTTCCATTCCATGATTATTGTGATTTGAAGAGAAGTAATAAAATGAGCTATAACATGGAAAGTAAGCGTTTCCAGACACATGCCCACATAACATATTTTCTTTCTTTGTGTGTTAGGAATGTTTCCTGAAAGTTTGGCCATACCTTTCTGTAACACCCTGTATATCCTCACAATAATAGGTCCTGAAACTTTACATTGTTTGATGTTTAATTTACAAAAATTACAATTAAAACTCAACTCAATAAATTAACTGTATACATCAAAAATTTGTTCTTTTTAACAGTTTCTACTACTACAAGGTTTAGGCTGAATTATTTGTTTAAATGATGACATTACATATACACTCCTGGAAATGGAAAAAAGAACACATTGACACCGGTGTGTCAGACCCACCATACTTGCTCCGGACACTGCGAGAGGGCTGTACAAGCAATGATCACACGCACGGCACAGCGGACACACCAGGAACCGCGGTGTTGGCCGTCAAATGGCGCTAGCTGCGCAGCACTTGTGCACCGCCGCCGTCAGTGTCAGCCAGTTTGCCGTGGCATACGGAGCTCCATCGCAGTCTTTAACACTGGTAGCATGCCGCGACAGTGTGGACGTGAATTGTATGTGCAGTTGACGGACTTTGAGCGAGGGTGTATAGTGGGCGTGCGGGAGGCCGGGTGGACGTACCGCCGAATTGCTCAACACGTGGGGCGTGAGGTCTCCACAGTACATCGATGTTGTCGCCAGTGGTCGGCGGAAGGTGCACGTGCCCATCGACCTGGGACCGGACCGCAGCGACGCACGGATGCACGCCAAGACCGTAGGATCCTACGCAGTGCCGTAGGGGACCGCACCGCCACTTCCCAGCAAATTAGGGACACTGTTGCTCCTGGGGTATCGACGAGGACCATTCGCAACAGTCTCCATGAAGCTGGGCTACGGTCCCGCACACCGTTAGGCCGTCTTCCGCTCACGCCCCAACATCGTGCAGCCCGCCTCCAGTGGTGTCGCGACAGGCGTGAATGGAGGGACGAATGGAGACGTGTCGTCTTCAGCGATGAGAGTCGCTTCTGCCTTGGTGCCAATGATGGTCGTATGCGTGTTTGGCGCCGTGCAGGTGAGCGCCACAATCAGGACTGCATACGACCGAGGCACACAGGGCCAACACCCGGCATCATGGTGTGGGGAGCGATCTCCTACACTGGCCGTACACCACTGGTGATCATCAAGGGGACACTGAATAGTGCACGGTACATCCAAACCGTCATCGAACCCATCGTTCTACCATTCCTAGACCGGCAAGGGAACTTGCTGTTCCAACAGGACAATGCACGTCCGCATGTATCTCGTTCCACCCAACGTACTCTAGAAGGTGTAAGTCAACTACCCTGGCCAGCAAGATCTCCGGATCTGTCCCCCATTGAGCATGTTTGGGACTGGATGAAGCGTCGTCTCACGCGGTCTGCACGTCCAGCATGAACGCTGGTCCAACTGAGGCGCCAGGTGGAAATGGCATGGCAAGCCGTTCCACAGGACTACATCCAGCATCTCTACGATCGTCTCCATGGGAGAATAGCAGCCTGCATTGCTGCGAAAGGTGGATATACACTGTACTAGTGCCGACATTGTGCATGCTCTGTTGCCTGTGTCTATGTGCCTGTGGTTCTGTCAGTGTGATCATGTGATGTATCTGACCCCAGGAATGTGTTAATAAAGTTTCTCCTTCCTGGGACAATGAATTCACGGTGTTCTTATTTCAATTTCCAGGAGTGTATTATTACGCAAACAATACTTTTGACAAAACTGTTAGTTACTCTGGAATAAATTAAGGGCTGGCTTTGCTAACAAGTTTTCAATTAGAGCCAAATGGAGCCTTTAAAATTACTATTAGTTGTTCCTCCAAATGTTTATGCTTAGTACAGAATTTATATTTGTTTATAAGTCAACAGTAGAATTTAAGTTACAAAACAACTACTGACTTCAGTCTATAATGAAAGATACTGACTATATTGTACTAGTTGAAATAAGTTAGAAAAGCATTTTCATACCTAAAACAAAGCACACAATTAGATGTGGTGTTATATTCTTTAAAATTGAGGGCCAACCTTTCTCATTCATGAAAATACAGATTACACTCACAACAGAACCTCCATACTTCCAAATTTTTCTGAAGAGTGAACCAATTGGGGAAGGGCGCCTTATCTGGTGCATCGCATCCACTGTGCATTGAGATCTTTAGCCCGCTTTCTTGTCGTCGTATTGCGGTCCCCCTCACTCTCCATCTCTTGAGCGAGGATACATTCCTGGGTGTAGTTTCCGCCATCCAGTATGCTGTGTCGCTTTCTGCACCGATGACAACCATGGACTTCTTTGCACCTGATATCCAGCACGGTAGCCAATCCCCTATGGTGGGGCCGCCATGTACCCTGTTGGTTGTAGCCTGCTGACAACACAGAGATCGCTCTGCTGATGCCTGTGCCATTAACTCCCTACATATGCCAAGGAGTAGATGCCTACCTCCCTAAGGCATTGGGACTCCTGGCAATGGTCATCCTACCAGCTGGCCCTTGCTGCGGCTGGGTGGTGCCTGTCGGGAGGGCCCCTGGTTGGAGTGGGTCGCATCAGGGTGGAGGACACACAATGAAGCATTGCACATCTTCTCTTGCTGGTGGCCAGCTGCCAGCAGTCTCTAATCATTCCGGGGCTCACGTGTATGACCCCAAATAATTTCCCTCCCCAGCCACACCATGGGAGGAACGAAAGGCTAAGGATGGCAGCGAAGCTTATTCGCCTCGGTACCTAACATGTACAAGAGCTGATGGGGAATCCTTTGTGTTAATGAAGCCTCAGTTCTTTGTAGAGCATTTGGAGGACAAGTTTGGGGAGATGGCGGGCTTGTCCAAAGTGCGGTCTGGGTCAGTCTTGATAAAAACAGCATCCTCTGCCTAGTCATGGGCATTACTCGCTTGTGACAAGCTGGTGGATGTTTCTGTTACTATCACGCCCCATAAAAGCTTAAATATGGCCCAAGGTGGTATCTTCACAGGGATCTTCTTTTACAGTCTGATGACAAGCTGCACCAACTTAGAGTGACGAGGTGTCCATTTTGTCCGCCACATCCACCGGGGTCCGAGGTATAATCAGGTTGCCACTGGTGCCTCTATCTTGGCCCTCAAGGGTGACACCTTACACGAGAAGGTCAAGGTGATGGTCTGCCACTGTGATGTCAAGCCATATATTCCTTCCCTGATGTGGTGCCTTAAGCATTGGAAGTTCGGCCATATGTCTTCCCGCTGTGCTTCCAGCCTCATATGTCAAGGTTGTGGTCATCCATCCCATCCCAATACTCCATGTGTTCCGCCTACCATCTGTGTCAACTGTGGAGGACACCGTTGCCCTTGCTCGCCGGACTGTAGGATTCTACAGAAGGAAAAGAAAATGATGGAATACAAGACCCTGGACTGACTGACCTACACTGAGGCTAAAAGGCTCCCTGTTGCTCCCGCACCACCTACCTCAGGAGCAGCACCCGCCCCCCCCCCCCTCCCCAAACCATTGGGGACATCAGTCCCCACTTACAAGCTGCAGAAGCGTAAGTCTTCTTCGGCTTCTCTTGATAGAAAAGGGGGCCTTGGGTCACTCCCTTCCCAGGTTCCTACCAGTGGTAAAGCGGACACCCGCCAGTGGCTGAAGAAGCCACAGTTAGCTGGTCGTAGGGCTTCGCGGTCCTCCTCAGTCCCGGAGACTAAATCAAAGAAACCCTCTCATCTAGAGCAACCCAAGGAACAGTGCGAGAATTCAAAATCGAAGACCCCTAAGAAAAAGGAAATTGCGGTGGCACCCATACCTCTTATAACAACAAGCTCTGCGTCTGAGGATGAGGTGGAGATTCTGACGTCTGCTGAGGACCTAGATCTCACCGGACCCTCAGCCATGATGGATGTTGCTCCCACAGGCACTCAATTGGTGGGAGCAGGAGACCCAGTGGTGTAATCTGCCCCCTCGGTCCCTTCATGCCTTTTTCAGCTGCGGACACTGTCATTCTCCAATGGGATTGCAGCGGTTTTTTCCACCACGTTGCTGAGCTCCACAAACTTATTAGCCTTCACCCTTTCTTCTGTATTGCTCACAAGGAAATTTGGTTTCCAGCGATGTGAACTCCCCGCCCTCCGTGGCTATCGGGGTTATTATATGTGAGGATATCTGTTGGAGTCTGCGTCTACGTCCTTAACTCTCTTTACAGCGAGAGTGTACCCCTTCAAACACCTTTAGAGGCTGTCGCTGTTCAGGTGTGGACGCCTCAGGCTGTTACTGTCTGTAATATCTATCTTCCACCGGATGGTGATGTCCCACAGCATGTACTGGCCACATTGATAGCCCAACTGCTGCCCCCTTTTCTGTTAATGGGCAACTTTAACGCCCATAACCCTTTGTGGGGTGGCTTGGTGGCAACAGGCCGAGGCACTGTCATTGAGCAAGTGTTGGCACAGCTTGACCTTTCCCTTTTAAATAATAGTGCCCCCTCACATTTCTGTGTGGCACATGGCACGTACTCAGCCACTGACCTTTCAGTCTGCAGCCCTAGCCTTCTACCATCTGTCCAATGGAGTGTGCATGATGACTGTGTGGTAGTGACCACTTTCAGATCTTTCTGTCACTGCCACAGCGTCACTCTTCTGGGCTCCTATGAATAAGGCTGACTGTGACTTGCTCGCCTCCATTACCACTATTGAGCCTCTTTCTCATGACACCGTTGATGTGGTGGTTCAAACTATCACCACTGGCATCATTTTTGCAGCAGAATCTGCAATTCCCTGTTCTTCCGGGTCCCCTCAGCAGAGGACTTTGCCTTGGTGGTCACCGGAGATGGCTGTGGCGATTAGAAATCGTCACAGGTAATGGTATGTCTCTACCATTGGCATCCGTACCTCTCCATCACAGGTTTGGAGCAAGATTAGGTGACTCTATGGGTATCCGACACCCGTCAGTGTACCTGGGCTTTCCCCGAATGGAGCAGTCTGCAATCATGTCTGAATCAGACATGATTGCAGAACTCTTGGCAGAGCATTATGCTCAGAGTTCTGCTTCTACGAATTACCCACTGGCCTTCCACCCCCTGAAAGAGCGTTTGGAGTGTTTGAGCCTTTCATTCCATACGCACCACCCCGAATCGTACAATGATCCATTCAGTGAGTGGGAATTCCAAAGTGCCCTAACTGCTTGCCCTGATGCAGCTCCTGGACCAGATTGCATCCACTATCAGATGCTCAAACACCTCTCAGTGGACTGCCAGTGACACCTCCTCACCGTTCCAACCGTATCTGAGTTGAGGGTGAGTTCCCATCACAATGGTGGGAAAGCATCATCATCCCCATTTTGAAACCTTGCAAGAACCCACTGGAGGTGGACAGCTACTGCCCCATTATCCTCACCAATGTTCTGTGCCAGTTGCTCGAACACATGGTGAGCCGGAAGTTGACTTGGCTACTTGATTCTCGGGGCCTTCTGGCTCCATCCCAGGGTGGGTTCCATAAGGGCCACTCTGCCACTGATAATCTGGTCTGCCTGTAGACTGCCATCCGCATGGCATTTGCCCATCATCTGCATCTGTTTGCCATCTTTTTTGACATGTGGAAGGCGTACGATACAACGTGGCGACATCAGATCTTCAGCACGCTCCTGATTTTTATTCAAAATTTGCTGTCGCTTCGTTCCGTCTGCAAGCAAGTTGGTTCCTCCCACAGTTCCTCCAGAGTCCAGGAGAATGGGGTCCCACAAGGCTTTGTCTTGAGTGTCTACATCTCTTTAGTTGCTATCAATGGGCTAGCTGCAGCTGTAGGAATGTCTGTATCGGCTTCTTTGTATGCTGATGGCTTTTGCTTGTACTATAGCTCCGCTGGCCTTGAGGCTGCTGAACGGTGGCTACGGGGCATTATCCCCAGGGTGCAGTCTTGGGCCATTACGCACGGCTTCCAGTTCTTGGCCGCCAAGACCTGCGTCATGCATTTCTGTTCACCCTGAGCCATGGCTATCTCTTGGCAGCGAACCTCTTGCCGTGGTGGAGACGCATCAGTTTTTGGGGTTGCTTTTTGATGCCCAGTTGACTTGGCTCCCTCATATTCAGCAGCTTAAACAAACGTGCTGGCGCCATCTTAACGCTCCTCATTGCTTGAGTCACACCAGCTGGGGTGCCTACCGGTCTACCCAGGCATTGATTCTGTCCTGTCTCAATTATGGGAGCCTGTCTTATGGTTCGGCATCGCCTTACGTGTTGTGGTTGCTTGACCCCATACTTCACTGCAGGATCTGACTTGCAACTGGAGCTTTCCACACAAGCCCTGTATCAGCATACTAGTGAAGGCTGGTGTCTCTCAATTGTGGATCCGATGCCTACGTCTACTGGCCTCTTATGCTTCACATGTTTGTAGCTTGCCTGGGCATCCAAATTACCATCTCCTGTTCCCAAACTTGGGTTGTCCATCTTCCAGAACGGCGGCCCCAGTCCGGGTGTACAATCATGGTTCGCATCCAGGCTCTTCTCTCTTGGCTTGAGTTTTTCCTTCTCCCACCTCTTTTCTGGGCCAATATACATAGATCCCCATGGTGCGTGCCTCGACCATGCCTTTGGCTGGATTTGGCACAGGGCCCGAAGGACTCAGTCCCTTCTGAGGCCCTCCACCGACGCTTTCTTTCCATCTTTGCCTGTTTCATGGCTCTGCCATTGCCTATACTGATGGTTCGGTGGTTGCTGGTCGAGTTGGCTATGGTATTACTCCTGGGGATCATTCTGAACAATGCTCATTTCCCTACAGAGCTTGTCACCATCTCTTGCGCCCTAGAGTATATCTGCTCCTGTTGAGGTGAGTCCTTCATTATCTGTAGTGACTCCCTGAGTGGTTTATAGCTATCGAGCAGTGTTTTCCTCATTCTCGTCTGGTGATAGCTATCCACGAGTCCCTCCATACTCTTGCCCATTGTGGCCGATCCATGTTCTTTGTGTGGACCGAGGTCATGTTGGCATCCCGGGTAATGAACGTGTTGACATGCTGGCTAAACAGGCTGTCGGTGCACCAGCCTAGGAGATTGGCCTTTCAGAGTGTGATCCCCTGTCAGTTTTGTGGCAGAAGGTCCTTGGTACCTGGGGTGATGAATGGCACACCCTACCTTCACCCAACAAACTTCAGTTCATCAAGGAGACTACTGGTGTGTGGCACTCCTCCTTGCGGGCCTCTCGCAAGGACTCTGTTGTACTCTGCCGGCTGCGCATTGGCCACACCTGGATGATGCACAGTTATTTATTGTGCTGCGAGGATCCACTTCTCTGTCACTGTGGTTCAGCATTGACAGTGGTCCACATTTTGTGGGACTGTCCACTTTTAACTGCACTCAGGCAGACACTTGTGCTGCCTGATACGCTCCCTGCACTTTTAACAGATGACGCTGCCATGGCAGGCTTCGTTTTGCATTTTATTTGAGCAGGGGGCTTTTATCGCTCAATCTGAGGGTTTGTTTCTTTTGTGTGTTGCGTCTGGCCTTTGGCTTCCAGTTTTAGATTGGGGTTTTTAGTGTGTCTCTTGGTGGTTGGCTTTTCCTTTTTTTTGTTTCCATGGTGGGCCAACCACTGTAGCACTCTGCTTTTCCTTCCTTTTGTCTGGTCTTTGTCTGTGTCTTTCTTGTTCTGTATAGTTCCTTGTCATTTCAGTTGCTTGTTTTCATTTCTTGTGGGTGTTTCATGGTCGTGGAAAAAGGGACCAATGGCCTTTGTAGTTTGGTCCCTTCAATCCCCACAAACCAACCAACACTCAACGTGTGTTAATGGTAATTAGTTAAAATTGAAAAAAAAATGAATTCTAAGGAGGCAGATGGCAAAAGGAGAGGGGAAGTAAAAATATCCCAGCCTGCTTTGTTACAAGACTACTTTTATTATTCCAGTGGGAACCTCATCCCAACCCACTGAGTTTAAATGCTTTAGGGACATTATGATTTTAATCAAATCAGAACTTGAAACGGTAAAAATTAAAACTCGAACAATTGCTCTCTAGCATTCCAGGATTTGTACTTCATGGTGTGCAATCATCAATGTTATTACAACTAAAGAAGAAATCATTGAATAATTCCAGTATCACTCCTGGGACCTCTAACAGCTCTACCATTTATCATTATTTTAGAGGAGCAGCATTTTCTATTCATTCTACTGCCAAATTAACTTCTTATAACAACCAAACAGCTTTGGATTTGTTTTTAGCATTTAAAATGGAATGTAATGTTTGCAGTATGCTTTTGTAATTTAACGACTTTGTCAAATGGTTTTTTTATGCGCTTACATTCTAAGAAATTCAGGATTTTGATTAACTTTTGCCTCCAAATGCAGTTTCTCCTCTTAATGCTAGACAATGTAATTCCTCCTATGGGAGTTTAATATATTGATCCATGTGATCTCTCTTTATGATGATTTTTGAACTGACTCGATGTCTAGTATTCTTCTGTGTTGTTACATTCTGTGACCATGAAGTGAATAAAGTATATCATTATGATAAAGTGGCGTTAAATGTTATTATTTCACCATAATATTATTACTCGCCACATTGGTGACCTTGTGTTACATTTTTTCTGTGAATCCAGTGATTTGGACAATTTCCGCAATCAAAATACCACTGGACAATGTGGCCTACAATAGCAATGACTGTTGAGATGCAGCGACCAACTCTGTCCACTGTTTCTATGCCTACAAGTACCTTCAATTTGCCACCATTGTGCTTTGAATCATGTGAAAATAGAAATTTGTGACCAATTTTTATCGACATTGTCACAACTTGCTCAACAAGGTGCACAGACAATGGACATTGTTGCACATGCCCTTACGCCCTGTGAAATTTTCCAGGATGATTTATTCATTACTCTGCCCCATCAATGGGTTTCTATATGCGTGAAAATGCAGCTGTGTTATAAAATTCATGTGTTATCCTTTCTAACTCTAACATACAAACAACGCTGCCGGCTCTCCACCATGGTGCCGTATTGCTGGCAGATTCACATAACCTCGTTAAATTCGACAATAAACCACAAGTGATTAGTTCAATGAACAATGTGACTTTCACTGCCGCCCTGTCTGGTGCTCGTAGATTGAGCTTTCCTGGTGCACCAGAACTAGTAAACAAACCTCCGTAGTGTACTGTGTCATGAGTACCAAATCTCTTCACGGCCACGGCTGTTTCTACTGTGCCGATCATCCTTGCAACTGCAGCTGCTGCATTGGATTATACACGCATCAAAAAAAGTTTTGCATCACCTCGGTTATGAGAGTTTTGGAACCTACACCAAAAATTGGAATAGAGATCAACATAAATATCACTTCCACCCTTTTTATTGCTCATGAAAACCACACATTGCATGTTGTACCACCATACAGTGAGACTTTCAGAGTTGGTGGTCCAGATTGCTGTACACACTGGTACCTCTGATTCCCCGTAGCACATCCTCTTGCATGCCTGCATTCGTCATGACATACTATCCACAAGTTCATCAAGGCACTGTTGGTTCAGATTGTCCCACTCCTCAATGGTGATTCGGCATAGATGCCCCAGAGTGGTTGGTGGGTCACATCATCCATAAAAAGCCCTTTTCAGTCTGTCCCAGGCCTGGAGAACATGCTGGCCACTCTAGTCGAGCGATGTTGTTATCCTGAAGGAAGTCATTCACAAGAGATGCAGAAGGGGGTCACAAATTGTCGTACATGAAGACGAATGTCTCGCCAATATGCTGCCGAAATGGTTGCACTATCAGTTGGAGGATGGCATTGACGTATCATACAACTGTTATGGCGTCTTCCATGACCACTAGCAGCATACGTCAGCCCCACATAATGCCACCCCAAAACAGCAGGGAACTTCCACCTTGCTGCACTCACTGGACAGTGTGTCAGCCTGACCAGGTTGCCTCCAAACACTTTCCTGATGATTGTCTGGTTGAAGGCATATGCAACACACATCAGTGAAGAGAATGTGATGCCAATCCTGAGTGGTCCATTCAGCATGTTGTTGCGCCCATCTGTACTGCACTGCACGGTATCTTGGTTGCAAAGATGGCCATGGCCATGGACGTTAGGAGTGAAGTTGTGCATCGTGCAAGACTATTGTGCACAGTTCAGTCATAACATGATGCTGCATTAAAAACATTGTTCAACATGGTGGTGTTGCTGTCAGGGTTCCTGTGATCCATAATCCATAGGCAGTGGTCATCCATGCAGTACTACTACAGGCCCTTGGGCGGCCTGACCGAGGCATGTCACCGACAGTTCCTGTCTATCTGTATCTCCTACATGTCCAAACAACATTGCTTTTGTTCACTCTGAGACACCTGGACTCGTCCCTTGTTGAGAGCCCTTCCTGGCACAAAGTAACAATGCGGACACAATCAAACTGTGGTATCTACCATCTAGGCATGGTTGAACTACAGACAGCACGAGCCGTGTACCTCCTTCCTGGTGGAATGACTGGAACTGGTTGGCTGTTGGATCCCGTCCGTCTAATAGGTGCTGCTCATGCATGGTTGTTTGGTTGTTTACGTCTTTGGGCAGGTTTAGTGACATCTTTGAGCAGTCAGAGGGACTGTGTCTGTGATACAATATCCACAGTCAATGTCTATCTGCAGGAGTTCTGGAAACCGGGATGATGCAAAACGTTTTTTTTATCTGTGTATGTATGAGCATCAGGAACAATGTAAAGCCGAGTGTCCAGGTTTTCTGCAGGCCACCGCAACATCGTCTGTGTTCACCGCTCTTCTCCTGCCTGTTTCTTTCAGGATGTCTACCACAACTGCCTTTGTTTATCAAGGATAGCCCGAAGACATGGTTTGCTCTTGTGGACAGCATCCTCAACATCGACAGAGTCTCATCTGATGAAGTGCGGTTCGTATCTTTGATTTCATGAGGAAACGGATTTGATGTCTGATTTCATCCTCACAGCACCAGTGTGAGACTTGTATTAACACACAAAATCTATTACTCTCGAGCGCTCATTGAGAATTCCATAAGCAGCAATTAATCACATAGTGCATGACGCATCACTTGCTTAACTCACACCATTGCAGTTCAGAGCACTGACTGATCCCTCCTTCCTCTCTGATGCAGCTTTGTGGTCGCTATGGATAGTGAAAATACCAGATGCTCTCCAGCTGTGACTTTTATCACATGCCACCAACCCATTAGAGATGCACCTACGGCTAGCAGACAATGCCTATAAAATCATCAGATGTTGACAATTCACCGCAATACAGAATCCTTGCTGACAGTTGGCAATACTGCACACATTCCAGTACATATTTTCGTGCAAGGCAAAGCGAGATCACTCTAGTCAACAACCTCAGTCAAGGTACTACCTAGTGGCCATGGCAGTAAACCAGCCACTCCCGCCGTGCCTCCTCACCCAGACCCTTTCTCCACCTCACCTGATTCCTGTACTGCAACTACATATGTCCCATACAGTCTGCAGCTGCACCCCATGTATTCACTGTGTTGGTACCATGCCTATCATGGAGTTGTGGCTCAGAAGTGTTGCACGCTGTGCACCCTGCACCCAAACTTCCATTGCAGGATGAGTTAGGCACATCATCTTGCTGGTACTCTACAGGGCACCTGCAGCAACACCAATCTGCACAACTATCTCCGGGCAGACTGTATGCATGTGACCTCATGAGTGACATGTTCTTCCTGGTCATCACCAGCACAGATATCATTGTCATACCTCCAGTGTTGTCAACTTCACCACCAACGCTTTCCACCATGTCATTGCAAGCAGCAAACAATTTGCCAGTAATCATCTATGGCTCCACACACCTTCTCCTCAAACTTAAACTGAAAATTTGTTTTGAATGGACATTCAACATGGCTGACATTGATGAGTCAGTGTTGGGCATTGGTTTTCCATAACACTATGGCCTCTCTCCAGATTTATCATTGGGACCCCTCTTCCATGACTTCTGACACATGCATCAAGGTCTCCTTTGTTGCAACACCCACACATTCAGGAGCAACAATGGCTGCCTCTTTCCACCAGTTGGCTGACCTCGCATCCCTCACTTCAGACCTGGTGGCTTCATTGTGCAAGCTACTCAGCCAATGACATAACATTGCAGCCCTATACGCAGCCAGTGCATCGCTAAAGGCACTGATCAACTTCACTTCCACGGACCTGGCACGTACGCGAACGACAATCGCAGCACTTTCAGTGGCTACCACTACTACAACACTGGCCACTGCTCCAGTCTTGCTCTCTATGGACAATAAACTGTCTTCTTGCTTCCACGGTGAGCTATCTGCCTCCTTCACGATGGCAGACTATACTTGCTGTATAGCTGTCAAACCAATGAGCTACACACAGGCTGTACGACTGATGCCATCCTGCACACTCATGTCGAGCCCCCACACCCTCGCAGCACCTCATCCACTGCAGACACAGACCATGCCCCTCTCACCATGCAGACACCACATGCAGCAGCTGGCCTGGACTCCACATCTGCAGCTGCTGACACAGTACCTGATGGCAGAGAATGTTCACCACCTTCGCCACCTATTCTACAGGTCAGCTCAGTTTCGCAGTGCTGTGTGTGACATAGTTCCCTGCTCTGGAGTGCCTTCTGCTTGTGTAGGCCCAGTGAGGTTCTCCATTAAAGTTATTAGAAACTGTACATGTCATGGGCTACATACTTTTGTAACAACCCTCTGTCCATGCAAGAGCACACTGTCTGTCGGCTAAGAAACTTCACACCGCAAAAGAATGCATTCAGGAATTTTTACAAACAGGAATCGTACATCTTTCTGACAGTAATTGGTCAGTGCCTATTCATCTTGTCTCCAAGAAGGACTCAGCCTTCAGGCTTAGTGGGGACTAACGTAGACTCAATGCCTGCACCACTTTAGACAACCACCCCATACCCCTCATTCAAGATTTTGCGTTGCAATTACATGGTGCTCGCCATTTTAGCGCTATTGTCTGTCGTAAGGCATATTATCAGATTAGAATGCACAAAGACTGCTTTCCTAAGACAGCCATTATAACCCCTTTGGCTTGTTCGAATATTGCTATATGCCTTATGGTCTTAAAACAGAAGCTCAGACATGACAACGGTTTGAAGACTCATTATCTCGCCAGTTCCCATTTTGTTGTGCTTACTTTGATGACATTTTAATTTTCTCCACTTGTGCTGATGAACATGAGCAACATCTTTCTCAAGTACTGTGCATGTTCTCAGGTAATGAAGTGGAGATAAACGAAAACAAATCCCAGCTGCACCAGCCAGAAGTTATGTTCTTGGGCCACACAGTGAACTCTGAAGGCATATGCCCCATGGCTGAACGTGTCACTCACATTACGAGCTTAACACCACATGTCATGTTTCATGACCTACATCGCTTCTTGGGCATGATCAGTTTTTTCAGGCACCACATCCCTCATGCCACCTCCTTGCAGTCTCCTCTAACTGACATCTTGCAAGGCAAACATATCTCGGGTGATCGCAAGGTTACATGGACCCAGGACATGACTCTCATCTTTAGTGACTTAAAAACAGTCCTAACTAATGCAGTCATCCTGGCACCATTGCGCCTATTTCAGTCACTATAGAAGCTAGTGACACCATGATCAGTGCCGTGCTGCAGCAACACATTCACAAAGACTCTCAACCAATATGTTTCTTTAAAAAAAAAAAAAACTATCCGCCTCTCAACATTAATGGTCATCATTTGACAGGGAGCTACTGGCTATTTATGAAGCCATACACTATTTCTGAGAGGATATTGAGCCACGTGATGTCACCATTTACATGGCTCACCAACCCCTGGTTGATGCACTGTTAACCCTGCTAGTGATCTACCTTCACGTCATTTCATGAGTACGGTTTTCATCAGTCAATATACAATAGACGTACATTTTATCAGAGGTTCGGATAACATCATAGCAGACTACATGTCATGCATTAATACTATTATGGGCCTGTTTGATCCCAAGGAGCTTGTGCAACTACAAACTACTGATCCAGAGGTACAGTTGCTAGTTACTAACAACTCCACCTCTCTCCACATTCAGCCACGCCCTTTCCCTGGCATAATTCTTTGTGACACTGCAGCTAACATTCCATGACCACTCGTACCCCTTCCCCTTCGACAGGCCATTTTCTCTTTGCTGCACAGTCTGGCTCATCCGAGCATCAGAGCAACTGTACACCTAGTAACGGGACGTTTTGTTTGGCCACACATCAAGAAAGACTGTCGTGAGTGGACATGAGCCTGCATATCTTGTCAATGTGCCAGAGTTGGTCGACACGCGCATTTCCATCTGGGACACTTTGAAATACTGGAGGGATGCTTCAAATATGTTCATATGGACCGTGTTGGCCTCCTACCCCCTTCTAACGGCCATCGTTACATTTTGTCAGTCATTGACCAGTTGACACGATGGGTAGAGGCAGTTCCTTTGAACACTATATCGGCGGACACCGAGGCTTGAGCATTCATTATCTGCTGGCGCTCTGGATTCAGCTGCCCTGCATCCATCACCACAGATCAGGTCAGACAGTTTGAATCTCTACTCTTCAAATGATTGTGTGTCCTATGCAGTGCCAAGCATTTCCATACAAATCCTACCACCCACAAAGCATCAGGTTAGTGGAGCACTGGCACCACACACTAAAGCCAGCATTTATGTGCCACTCCAGCTATTAGTCGGATGGACATCTGTGGGTACTGCTAGGCGTTCGCACAGAGTATAAAGACCATTTAAAGGCCTCTCTGGCAGAGATCCTGTATGGTGAACCCCTGGTACTTCCAGCAGAATTTGTCAAGGACATTACTTCTCTTCATGAAGAGAGGCTACACTCCTTGCTCGAGCAAGTTCGCTCTCATATCCCGTGAATGCGCATACTACAACCACGAGCACATAGTCAGCCACCAGTCTTGTCACAAAAGGAACTTGCAGACTGTGACTTTCTTATGTTGTGAGATGACATCATTTGTCCTGCTCTTACTCCACCCTATTCATGACCTTACCATGTTCTCAACCGTGCTGCAAACACTGTGACCATCCTGTTAAATATGAAGATGGCACCTGTTCTTTTGGACATGTCCGAAAGAACAGATGCCATTGGTGACCATGCAGCTCTCTAGAAAGAAATTACAATTAAATCAATACCATCAGCTGCGGATGGACATTGATATACATCAGCGGGGACTGTTGAAAATGTGTGCCCTGACCAGGACTCGAACCTGGGATCTCTTGCTTACATGGTAGACACTCTATCCATCTGAGCCATTGAAGGCACAGAGGATAGTGCAACTGCAGGGATTTATCGCCGGCATGCTCCACGTGAGACCCACATTCTCAACTTATAGTCCACTCACTACATTCGTAGTGCCCCTGTGATTATACCCATTATATGTGGTAGACAATCCACCAAGTCCCGTAAGATTGTCTACCGCGAGTAATGGGTATAATGGCAGGGGCACTATGAATGTAGTGTATGGACTATAAGTTGAGAACGTGGGTCTCATGGGGAGTGTACTGGCAATAAATCCCTGCAGTCACAATATCCTCTGTGCCTTCGATGGCTCAGATGGATAGAGCATCTTCCATGTAAGCAGGAGATCCTGGTTTCGAGTCCTGGTCGGGTCACACATTTTCAACTGTCCCCGATGATATATACCAACACCCGTCAGCAGCTAATGGTATTGATTTAATTGTAATTTCACCCTGCTAAATGGCATATCACAAATGGTCTCTCTACATAGAGTTAAACCACCATGGGTCCTCACTAAACATGTCTTGAATGACAAGGCCTCTGAGCTTCCTCCAACTGTTAACGCAACAAGTGTATCGGTTTCCAATGAGTGTTCAGCAGGCACTTCCCTCCCACCCTTTTTACACCTCATGAAGCCAGTGTTAGTGATCGTGTCTCCCCCAGTGACTGTGATGCATGTGATGAACTCCCCATACCCTTCTTCTCACCGACAACACCACGCTCAACTATGACCACATTTATCGTCGTCTCGGAATTCCCAGTGGATGACATCTCAGTGCGACATCGTAATGACTGTTTGTTTTTTGTGCACCTTCTCACATATGTAAATCTAAGGATATTAACCTTGTTCTCATCCAAGCTATTCACTTACCTGAAGATATTGTCAACAGCTCGCTTCAAGCTTTCATGGATGAGGATGGCATACCGTCATTTGTCATTCTATGCGACCATCACAGTCCCTCCCTTCTCCTCCTATTCAGATCAAGCTCTCCTGCGCCGGTCGTCCTACACCAGCCGATGTGAGTGAAAGATTATATTGTGTCTTCCCTGATTGCTTCCACAATACAATTCCCTTCTCCTTTTGCTTCTACACCATGATCCGCACTCCCAGAGGGGGGCTTTATGGTGGTTCACAGAGGGGGGGCTTTGTGGTGGTTCGATACATTGATCCATGTGATCTCTCTTTGTGATGATCTTTGAACTGACTTGATGTCTAGTTTTGTTCTGTGTTGTTATGTTTTGTGATAATGAAGCAAATAAATTACATCATTATGATAAAGTGGTGTTAAATGTTATTATTTCGCCGTAATATCATTAGTCGCCCCACTCTTGTTACCGATAGTCTACTTTTATGAGATTTAGTCTATACTGTTACAAAAGGGAGCATTCATCTAATTTATATGTATTTGGTTGAAAAATTATTGTAGTTTTCATTTGTTGAAGTGTGTTTACTGAATGACCACATGGTGAGGCTTAGTTTTTTAATAAATACCTCCACATTTTCTTGAATGGGGTATCTACCTCTTTTTGTTGTGCTGCCTGAAGTTAATTTGATTTTGATAGCGATACAAATAGTGCTGCATGGTCTGATACTCCTAAATCTAGAATACATTTTTCTTTAACACTGTATTTATAACTATGTACAATTTTATCAATTCTTGTTGAAGCACTTGCTGTAACTCTTCTGCATTGGTCAGAATTTATATTTAGTCCATTTGTGGCTCTCAGGTTCTTTAAATCTGAAGCAAATTTGTCATCAGTTCTTACATCTATGTTGAAGTCAGTACATGTAAATAGTTTTTATGCTGTTTTTCAGTTTTTAACTTATGTAACAATGCTTCAAATTTACATTTTAAAAAGTTAGATGGACAAAAACTGTTACTTGAAAAAGCTCACGTCGTTGCTGCTCGTAGCATTTTCTTACACAAAATTGTAGGAAAGGACATACAGTCAGTCATATGGTTAGATGAAATCTGGGTCAACGTTGGAGAATCAGTTGATAAATGCTGGACAGATGATACTCCGAATAGCAGTGGTCATCAGCCAACAGAAAGAGGATCCCGATTAATTGTGGCCAATTTGGGATCTTCAAACAGCTTTGTGCCTGAAGGACTTTGTTTTTCGATGGAGAAAAACTGGTGACTGTCGTGAGGATATGGACCACCCACAGTTTCTACAGTGGTTTAAAAATTTGTTTCTCCAGTTTAGTGTTCCAACAGTGTTTGTGATGGACAATGCACCATACTATTTCGTGAATTTAGACAAAACTCCCACCACTAGTGACCTTAAAGATACTATGGTGCAGTGGATGCAGGTGGGAGACATTGCTGGAGACATGAGCAGGACACAGCTGTTGTTATACTCACTCATAAAACAAAATAAGCCTGTGATGCCTAAATATGTTGTAGATGAAATTGCAAGTGAACAAGGTCACTTTGTAATTAGGTTACGGCCTTATCACTGCCATTTCAATCCAATTGAATTGGTTTAGAGTGATGTCAAGGCATACATTAGAAGTAGCAATGAAACTTTTACTATAACAGAAATGGAAAGGCTGCTACATGAAGGTCTTGTTACTGTGGACGCTACCTCATGGAGGAAGAAGGTAGGCCATGTTGCTAAACTCATAAGAGAAGCACAGACAATAGATGCGATTATAAATAAAAATGAAAATTAATAGTTTCTCTTGATGATGATGATGATGATGATGGTGACGATGATGAAGATAATGGTTTTGGCACCGATTCCAATTATAGTGAAGGAGAACTGGATGGAATTGCACCATTGACATCGTAAGTTGGTGTGTAAATGCATACAGAATTAATTCTTTCTCTCTGTTTTGCTTTATTTATTACTATGGGTGTGGATAGCATGTTCTTTTGTATGCTTAGGTTTACATTTTCATACAACGTTTTGCATGTGGTTATTATGGTAATAATTTGGAATGACTTCTCATAGGTATTGTCATTAAATAAAGGTGTTTTTATTTACCGGTGTCATATACTATCGAACGCTTAGCCTCCATCGTCATCGTCATTCTCTCCATTGTTAGAAAAACATACGTTGTTGTATTTATGTATAAACATTGATTGTGGCTTACATTTACAAAATGTACTTCGGAGCTGTGGGCATGTGCGGTTACAGTTATTGCAACCTCGCGATCACAGTATAGCCAACTACATGTGAGCGGTCAAGTGACATGTTTCACCGGCCCGGGTATAACTAGTGCAATTAGTGATTAAGTGCATAAAAACGTTATGGATAAGGAAACTGCCAGTGATACATGGGATCCCTTAAAACAGCAGTTTGAAATGTCAACCAAGGATCCGTTGCTCAAAATCTGTACCGACTCTTTCTCTTTTAGCTAGTTATCAGGTGAAGATGTGTCTACTCATGTAGCAAAACTGATAAGTTTGTGGAATGATTTAAACAGTGGACTTAAGCTAAAAATAAAAGTGTTTTACCAGACCTAATGCTAGTTTGCAAGACCTTGCATATTTTACCATGTGAATTTGTAAACTTTCAGTCAAGTTGGATATTGTTAATGCAGGATGAGAAGAGAACATTTGATGAATTGACAACACAGTTATGTATGTTTGAAAGAAATTTCATGAAGAATGCCAATGGTGAAATAACACCAAAGGAAGCATTAATGGTAAATGTAAGCAAACAAAAGCCAGAGGGCAAAGGCAAGTTTGTTAAGAATGAGTCAAGGAGAGGTGACACTTGCACTTAGTGTAAATGAAAGGTTCTGCAAAAAAGTTTATTCCTGACAGAAAATCAAAGAAAAGTACAAATAAAAGACAGGAAGAGGTCTGTTCAGTTGGAGAAGATTCAGCAACATGGTGGGACGACAGTGGAGCTACAAGGCATGCAACCAACTCTTCAAAGTACTTTACAGACTTTTTAAAATTTGACAGGCCATGTGGTGTAAAGGCAGCTGGAAAAGAAACCCTAATGGCAGTGGGAAAAGACAATATTAAGTTACTGTCACAGACTGCAAGTCAAGATATTATGTTGTTGGATGTGTGGTATGTTCCACAGCTATCTAGAAACTCTTTTCTGTGTTGGCTGCTCATTACAGAAATATCAATAGTGAATTTAAGTCATCAACAAAGGAGTGTTGGCTTAAAATTGATGTCAAAGCAGTGTTACGTGGAACCTGGGAGCCATATGGAACTTTGTACAAAGCAGACATTAAACCAAATTTGCCCAAAGAAATTGCTGAGATAAATGCTGTGGAAGAGACTTCATTATTGCAGCTGTACCATGAAAGGTGGGAACATAAGGATAAACACCATGTCAGAGTTAAGTTAGAATGGGAATTAGGCATAAGTGTTCCCTTGGAAAAGATATTTTGTAAGCCCTGCATTTATGGTAAAGCATATCATTTACTGTTTGGTTAGAAAGAGAGAGAGAGAGAGACAGAGAGAGAGAGAGAGAGAGAGAGAGAGAGAGAGAGAGAGAGAAGACAACCAAGCCAGGTGATTGATGTCTATGGACCTTTCAGTGAATTATTTCAGAAGAACATATATATGGTTGTGTTCAAAGACAACTATAAAAAAATTAGATATTGCAATATCGTAAGACAAAAATCAGAAGTGAAGAATGCCTCAAAAATTTTTCTTCAACATTCAAAGATGTTGGGCCATGCAGTCAAAGAACTGCTGAGTGACAATGGTGGAGAATTTAATAATAAGGAAATTCAGGACATACTGCTGTGGCGCTGATGAGGTTTCCACCAGCATCGATCTGAGTATCGAGAATTAAGCTAAGATTATCTTTGTGCAGTTCCGCCATGTTATTTCTTTGTAAGCCTTTGATGTGTTTAGGTGAATAAATGAACTACTGCAAAATGGGAGTGTTGTTTGGTGTAACTGACTCAAACATCCCCCTCACTGGTGACCCCGAGTTGTAACGTCTTCCGTTTTCGCTGTTTAACTGTGTCCGCGACCTCCGTGTCGGTTATTTTCACTTGTATTACATCGACACAGCATTCGAACAATGACTAAGGCCCAATGCCTAACGCCGGATTTTCTGATCAACATGCATCATGTTGCAGGCGATGTACACCCACCAGGACTGCAACAGAATTCCTCTCACTCAACGATTACACCGATTTTGCCAGACGTTTTCGAGCCTGCAGCAATAAGTGAGGTTAGGAGTGTGCATGACTCTGGCTATCAAATGCCTTTGTTCCCACCACATGTGCCCCCCCCCCCCCCTCCCTCATCAACTGTGCAGTTACCTCTTACGGATCTCCGTGCAGTGTGGGACCAATGCCGATTTCTGCAAATGCTTCGCAACCTACCACCGCCAAGACAACAATTTGCCATGCTGCAATCCATGCAGTACCACGCGGATACCTGCCATGTGGCCGGAACTGCTTCGTTCACAGGTCAACCTACTCAGCATCCGACCACGCCCGCGCCTGCCTCGGTTCAGCATCAGCACTTGCCTCCCTACTTCTATACCTCGGCCTGCAACAGGAACAATAACTTGTTATCTGTGCCTGACCTCCACCTCTGTCCCACTGCTATGCCTTAGTGTTTTGTGCCATGACATTCACCTTATCCGTACACCGTTTTGACTGGAGTGACTATGAACAGTGAACTTGCACACATTCCGTCCCACGTTCGACATTATTTCCCACACTGTGCTTCTGGACAGCCCACACCTCTGCAGTCTTCCTGCAACACAGGTGGCCCCGGCTCTGATCATATGTCGAGCTTTCCGCGGTCTTATACGCGTTCTCAAACTTTGAACGTTTTCTCACCTGTCGTGCACGCGCCGGGTCTAGTCGAGCTTCCACTACCATTCTCAGCACATCTCGGTGTTTCATCTGCGTTGGTCTTCCGCGACGCATCAATCCGAACATATCCGCAACATGTTGAGCTTTCACAACCGCAATCGACACATTATGGTGTCTCACCCACATTGGCCTTCCGCGTAACAACGGATTGTGCTCAACCACAACGTGTCACCTTCATGCTGTCTCCCAAACAGCCGTCGTTGCCACATCCCCTGGAGGCACACTCTCCTGGAATACTACAGCAACAACAGCTCGTTCCAGGCAGTGCCCCGACGAACTCAACTCAACCTGTTCTTCTGAACATTCTACAACGCTTACTGATGCTGCTGCCATTTAATCCCGACAAAGCTACAACCTGGTTCAAATTTGTGGACGAAGTGTTCGACCATTACAAACTCGATGAGTCAACCAAGTTTCTGTGCCTCATCACCCACCTGCACGACCAGGAGGACTTGATTGCTGACCTGGTCGAGCCCCGGACTCATCTACCCAGTACACTCTAGCCAAAGAGACAGTTCTACGTCGGCTTGCACGCTCAACTGAGGCAGCAATACGGCAAGTGCTCCACGTTGAGCAACTAGGCAATGACACACCTTCCCAGCTCTGGAGATGGCTACGTGCCCTGGTCAGCGCCAATTTATTCTCTGACACAGCTCTCCTCGCCATGTGGTCAGATAAACTATCTCCTCACATCTGCTTTGCTCTGGCTCAAAGGCCTCCTGAACCTGTCGAGCAAAGAATGACGATTGCTGACAAGCTACACGATGCGTCACTGCTCTATTTCGCCAGCCACTGCCTACCTGTCAAGTCTCAGGTTCAGGCTCATCGCCCTGCGGCTGGACGTGGCTGGGGCCGTACTGTGCCGACCGTTCTGCTCACTCTGGGAAGCAGTAAACAAGCAACTGGGACGTCACCGGCTCTTCCCGCGGTCACACACCCTCCTGCAACCACCAGCCAGAGTGGCGACTGCTACGGTCGCAGGTTCGAATCCTGCCTCGGGCATGGATGTGTGTGATGTCCTTAGGTTGGTTAGGCTTGAGTAGTTCTAAGTTCTAGGAGACTGATGACCTCAGCTGTTAAGTCCCATAGTGCTCAGAGCCATTTTGAACCTCCTGCAACCGAGCCTGCTGCGGCCACCGAACCGCGGCCACCACCACTGGCAACGAACTTTCCACTGGAAATGCAACCACACCACCCGTACTGTTACTTCCACACACGGTTTGGTGAGGCGGCATGGAACTGCAGACCACCCTGCTACTTCCCAAATGCCAATCGCACGTAGGTTCGGGTGCCACCTCCTGCGCACAACATGGCAGGCATCTCCCAGTGCTCCATTCTGTCTGGGAACGACTCGATAATTGTGGACGACTTTCCATTAAAGACATTTCGTCGCAATACCTTTTCCTAGTGGACACAGGCACCAATGTTTCACTGCTGCCCACGTCCTTAGCATCGTCAAACATCTGCCCTCATCATACTTCACTGCAAGCCGTGAATTCAACCAAACTACAATGGTCAGGTTCAACTTCACACATCGTCTCACTCTCCACAAACTGCAAGCTCGAGTGGACTTTTTTAGTGTGCGAAATTGACGAACCTATACTAGGCATTGACTTCTTGTGACACCACAAACTTTCACTGGACCTAGTGCGAAACACCGTGTTTCACCATTCGTCAAAGACTCACTTCCCCTGTGCTCCATTGAGCAAGCAACTCCCCCCCCCCCCTCCTGTGACACATCGGTCTGGGCTCATCTCATCCGTATATGCTTGTCTCTGTCAATGACGTTACAAGAAACCATACACAAGTGCCTTGTCGAGCTTGAACATGTTGCTCGCCTATGCAAGGAAAACTTCGAGCTCTCCCTCCAGCTCCACAAAACACAGCTCCAGCTCTCCGATGCAGCAAAGGAATTACAGACACTACAGCAAAGACAAAGCAAGGTCAGTAAGTGCACCGAATCTGCTTGCATTCCCAGCAATCGAGCCTCCATGTGTTTACCTCCCACTACCCCTCACAACTGTGCTATTAAGACTTCCATAACATGTACTGACAGCTCCGCAGGACCACACCCTCCTAACATGGCAGCATTTGACACTCGGCCAGACACAAGTGCGCATGTGCGACGAGCTTCACGTGTTCCCGAACTGACGGCTCCTACCCCGCCCCTTACAGACAGCACCTCAAACTATACAACTTCGGCTCCTGCACACCGCCGTGTGACCGCCACTGACAACACAAACAGTGCACTCATGCCAAGTGTCTCACCCATGACCGTTCTGCCACAGGCCGCATGCTCGGACAATGGACTCACTAACGGCTTCCGAGCTCTACCGAGCTCACCCGACCATGGTGTCCTTGCTTCGGGCCGGCGGCCATATTGTTGTGTTGACTCCTGGTATACTTCGCCACCTTGGCTCCCGTCAGATCTGCCGAGTGGCTCCGAACACCATGACCACGCCTCGCCTGCCCCGCCCGCCACAGATTGTAAACAAACCACCTCCTGTGCCACCAGCAACATTTCTGTCGTCACCTCACACCAGGTCCTCCGATCTCCAGTAAACCAAGTCAACTTTGTCCCGAGTGCCTCTCCAACCTTAAAAAACAGATTTCTGAACTACTAAGTTCAGGTGTCATTGAACCCTCTGCCAGTAGCTGGTCTATGCCCATACATATGACACCCAAGGAAGACGGGTCGTGGTGCACGTACGGAGACTACCGTTGACTGAACGCACGAAAAATTATGGACACCTACCCCATACCCAACATTGCCGACTTTACCAGTTCCCTCGCAGGTGCTACCACGTTCTCTGTCATTGATTGCAAACAGGCGTACCACCAGATCCCCGTGGCACCTGAAGATATCGAGAAGACAGCAATTACCACCCTGATCGGGTTATTTCAGTTTTGATTCATGTCCTTCGGTCTGAAAAACGCAACCTAGACCTGGCAACACTTCATCAACGAAGTGCTGTGGGACCTAAAATTCTGCTTTGCATATCTTGATGACATTCTTGTGTTCAGCTCCTCCATCGAGGACAACATTCGACATGTGCAAACTGTTATGAACACTCTGGTGGCAGCAGGCATCGAGACCAACCAGGATAAATTGCAGCTACATCAACCCACTGCCACTTTTCTTGGTTTTCGGGTCCCTGCCGACGGCATTTCACAGCCCCCTGAGAAAGTGCAAACAATACTAAACCTACCCAGACCTTCGTCATTCAAAGAGCTCTGGCGCTTTCTGGGGACGGTTAATTATTATCGCCGACATTTACCTCGGGCTGCGGAGATTCAAGCTCCAGTGACAGATGCCTTGGCAGGCATCAAAACTTCTGGATCTCGGCCCATTCCATGGACCCCTGCTATGACTGACTCTTCCACTGCCCTCAAAAATCATCTTGCCGAGGCCTGCACCATCGCACATCCTCATCCCAATGTGCAGCTTTTCATCACCACAGACGTTAGCGATACTGCCATTGGCGCTGTCCTTAGCCAGACAATCAATGGCAAAACTTCGCCTCTGCAGTTCTTCTCGTGCAAGCTCACCAGTGCCCAACGGAAATATTCTGTGTTTGACAGGGAGTTGTTCGCAGTCTACAAAGCAATCAAGCATTTTAAGACTGACGTTGAGGGACGCCCTTTCTATGTTTTGAATGGACCACAAACCCCTGGCTGCAGCCATTACAAACCTGCCAGCCTCCTCACCGCTTCAGATACATGGACTTCATATCTCAGTTCACCACCGATGTCAGACTCATAAAGGGTGCTGACAATATAATTGCTGATTTCCTTTCACGAGACGACGCCGTTCATTCGCTGTTAGACCTCTCTGACCTTCCTAACCTCCAACCTGCTGATGAGGACACATGAAACATGATTTCAGACTCTACCTCGTCACTACACTTCGTCCGCACCACCTTCCCTGAGATTTCTGGTGAGATCTGGTGCGCCGACAGTACGGGCACATTACGCCCCCTCATCCCAACCACACTCCATCGAGCTGTCTTCATCACATTGCATAATTTAGCGTCCCCCCGCCTCGTAGTGGAGCGCTTTGGGTGGAGAAATGTCAACAAGGACTACCAGCAATGGGCACGCTCATGTGTCGTGTGCCAAAGCTGCAAAGTACACAAGCACACTTCACCCCCCCCCCCCCCCCCCCCCCCCCCCCCCCGGCGCGTTTTCGATCCCTCCTAGGCGTTTCCAGAATACTCATATTGACATTGTTAGCCCTCTCCCCCCCCCCCCCCCTCCCCCCCTCTAAAGGCTTTCGTTATGTTCTCTCATCTATCGACTGAACAACTCGCTGGGTCGAGTCTGTCCCCCTCCCCAATATTACGACAGAAACTGTTGGTCGAGCTTTTGTTGAGTCATGGGTATCTCGTTTCAGATGTCCAGCTATCATCACGACTGACCAGGGCAGACAATTTGAGTCGGCCCTGTTCAATGAGATTTGTAACATTTGTGGCATCCGGCGCATCCATACCACAGCATATCGCCCACAAAGTAACGGGCTAGTTGAGCGCTGGTGCCGCACTTTCAAGGTGGGTCTTTGATGCCACGACTCTCTATGGACGGAGGCAATTCCCCTTGTGCTACTCGGAATTCGTGTGATCTATAAGGAAGACCTCAAAGGCACAATAGCCGAGTTCGTATATGGCCAGAACATTGTTCTCCCTGCGAACTCGTGAGCCCTTCTGCTTCTCTCCCTCAGTCTGACTTACCTTCCTTCATGGACCACATCAGACGCCGCTTCAACCTCCATATCCCTCCGTCTGCCAGCCATTCCCGCCCTAAGGCTCATGTCCCGAAATCTCTGGACAATTGCGAGTACGTCATGATCCGAGGTGACACTGTCTGTGCTCCCCTCCAACCTCCATATACCGGCCCGTACTGAGTTCTCTGGCGCTCAGCCAACACCTACGACATCCAGATGAAAGATTCAGCTGTCACAGTCTCTCTCAACAGACTTAAGCTTGCTCATGCCAAGCCTTCTTCTACCCCACTTCAGGTCATGACCACAGCACTCACTGTCGTGGCTCACGACGCTCCGACCACTCCTGCCACATCGGACTTACACACTCAATCGAGTGACTTCCAGCTCCAATCATCGAGCTCTCCTCCGACCTCGCCCCCTACTCTGATATCACGCACTCCGTCAAGTGACCACATGCTCCCCACGTCAAGATTACCTATGATCACACCCTCGCCACCGGGCCCTTATCCGGTCCCTTTGACCTCTTCCCCGTCACCTGCATTGCCCTGTCGAGGTTTCTCATGCCCTCTCATTTTGAACGTGCCCTCACTCGAGGTGTTTGTCCCCCCAGACATAATCCACGACATCTCGATAATACTACACGATTATACACTGTTCGTCATGTGTTTCCCTTCATCCAATGCTCATGACACAACCACCGCCATTCCCTGCCACCTGGTGAGATGTGTTCCCCTCTTGTCTGATGTCAACCTGGACATGCTTCATGTGTTCGCCACACCCACCATCGACATTGTCATCGTCGCTCCATTCCACCCCCAAACCGCCAGCTTACCTGTCGCCGCATGACCAGCACACCCAATACGACGCCCGGCTCGCTTCAGTGACTTCCAGGTTCAGTGCGCGAACCTTCCTTCATGACGTCTGCCCACACAGCTCCCCGACGATGCTGTCGGTCGAGCTGACCGTGGTCTGGCTCCTGCAGACCACCTCTCTCAAGAGTACTCTGTACTGCGGTGGGGGGGGGGGGGGGGGGGGGGGCGCTCTATGTGGCGCCAATAAGGTCGACACCAGCATCGATCTGAGTATCGTCTTTGAACTAAGCTCAGATTATCTTTGTGCAGTTCCACCATGTTCTTTCTTTGTAAGCCTTTGATGTGTTTAGGTGAATAAATGAACTACTGCAAAATGGAAGTGTTGTTTCATGTAACTGACCCGAACATCCCCCTCACTGCATTCAGAAGGTGTTACTTAGACACTGACAACACCCTACACTCCACAGCAGAATGGTGGAAATGAGTGTGAGATGAGAACTATAGTTGAAATGGCAAGGAACTTGAAGTATGTGAATAAGGAAGCTAATTTCCCAGCAGCCATGTGGGCAGAATTGCTTGCAGCATGAGTGTACATTCTAAATGGAACTGGAAAATCATCTGTCATGGTTTGGAAAGAAGCCAAGAATAAAACATTTATGTATAATAGACTCTACATTCTATGCCCACATCCCAGTTCAAAAAAGACAAAATGGATAAAAATCTGTCAAGGGTTACGTTGTGGGGTATGATGGAAATAAGTGTTACAGAATTTGGGTTGTTGTTGTTGTTATTGTTGTTGTTGTTGTTCTCTTCAGTCCAGAGACAGGTTTAATGCAGCTCTCCATGCTACTCTAGCCTGTGCAAACTTCTTCATATCCAAGTACCTACTGCAACCTACATTCTTCTGGATCTGCTTAGTGTATTCATCTCTTGGTCTTCCTCTACAATTTTTACCCTCCATGCTGCCCTCCAGTACTAAATTGGTGATCCCTTGATGTCTCAGAACATGTCCTACCAACCAATGCCTTCTTCTAGTCAAGTTGTGCCACAAATTCAATCTGAAGCTGGAGTGTCTCTCTCTCTCTAAACTAATATTTTTTTTCTGAAATGCGAAAACTTTATAGCTATATTTGTTGTTACAGTAACTTATTAAAAATAAAAGGGTTTTTAAAATACATTAATTGACAAAAAACTGAAAATCCATGATTTAAATAATGAAGCACAGCACCAGTTACATACTTTTTCATGCTTAGCATGGGGCATTTCGCGTGTTTACAAATATTTACATAAGTATTTTGTGTGATGCATGCATGTGTGTTGTTCTGACCCTCTTGAACTATATTCATCTTTTTGAGGTTGTACAGAAAGTGAAAAATCGGACAAAATAAATTTTTTGATAAATGCAATGAAAAACCAGCAAAAGCCAGTATGTTTTTTTAAATGCTAATATTAGGAAGACTAGTTTTGTCTGCCTGCTTGCAAGTACTGTGCTTCCTTCTTCATGCAGGCAACCACACACGCGCAAAACATTACTCAGTTTTTTTGTGATGTCAGGTTATACTACAAAGATAAGAGGGCTATTTCTTTAAAAAAATATAAAATAAAAAAGGAGCCCCTATCGGTAGTGAAATCGAAATCACAGTGAAAATGAAAAATGTTTTATTTTCAATACCAGCCGACGAACCCAGCGTTGCTAGGTATTAATTTTGCCAGTTTTCTTTAGAAACATAAATAAAAACTCAGCTGTGTTTGTAGTGAAGTTGTTGTTGTTGTGGTCTTCAGTCTTGAGACTGGTTTGATGCAGCTCTCCATGCTACTCTATCCTGTGCAAGCTTCTTCATCTCCCAGTAGCTACTGCAACCTACATCCTTCTGAATCTGCTTACTGTATTCATCTCTTGGTCTCCCTCTACGATTTTTACCCTCCACGCTGCCCTCCAATACTAAATTGGTGATCCCTCGATGTCTCAGAATGTGTCCTACCAACCAATTCCTTCTTCTAGTCAAGTTGTGCCACAAATTCCTTTTCTCCCCAATTCTATTCAGTACCTCCTCATTAATTACGTGATCTACCCATCTAATCTTTTGCATTCTTCTGTAGCACCACATTTCAAAAGCTTCTATTCTCTTCTTGCGTAAACTATTTATCGTCCATGTTTCACTTCCGTACATGGCTACACTCCATACAAATACTTTCAGAAAAGACTTCATGATGCTTAACTCTATACTTGATGTTAACAAACTTCTCTTCTTCAGAAATGCTTTCCTTGTCATTGCCAGTCTACACTTTATATCCTCTCTGTTTCGACCATCATCAGTTATTCTGCTCCCCAAATAACAAAACTTATCTACTACTTTAAGTGTCTCATTTACTAACCTAATTCCATCAGCATCACCTGATTTAATTTGGTTACATTCCATTATCCTCGTTTTGCTTTTGTTGATGTTCGTCTTGTTTCCTCCTTTCAAGACACTGTCCATTTTGTTCAACTGCTCTTCCAAGTCCTTTTCTGTCTCTGACAAAATTATGAGGGCTGTTGAATAAAGAATGATCATAATTTTTTTGACACCATATCTTTACTCATCCTCATAATTTTGAAGGTCCTTCTCAAAGTAATCTCCCATGAATGTGATGCACTTGTCCCAGCATTTCTACCAGTCTTCAAATACATACTGGAAACCACTTTTTTAAGAGGTCCTCAAAAATCGCCCCCGCAGCTTTCTCCACTGCTTCTGATGATTGATAATGCCTCCCATGAAGACGTTTCTTCATGTCAGGGAATAGAAAAAAATCACATCGGGCTAAATCTGGACTGTGGGGAGGGTGAGGGATGCAATTCACCTTGATTTTTGCAAGACATTCAGTAACAACATTGGCGACATGCTGCCGTACATTATCATGGTACAGCGTCCCACCTACTTAATGAAAATGATGTTTATTGCACCTGATATGGACTTGCAATGTTCTCAGGACATCCTTTAAGTATTGTCCAATTACTGATGTGTGTGCAGGTGCAACATGCTGATAAACCATTCCATGAATATCAAAGAATGAGATGACCATAACTTTCCCAACAGAAGCAACTTTTTTGGGGGTTGGTGATGAAGGAGATTTCCACACTGAGCTGTGCTGCTTGCTCTCAGGATCAAAACGATGTAGCCAAGTTTCATCAGCAGGGATTACATTTGAAAGAAACTCCCAATCTTCCTCTAACATCAACTTTAACTGCATTCAGACCTGCACACGAGAGTCCTTTTGTTCGGGAATCAACAGTCTTGGAACCCATCGCGCACAAACACGTGTCATGTAATTTTTCTGTTACCAACCTGTGGATGGCACCCAATGAAATGTTCAGTATTTCAGAAAGCTATCTTAAGGTAATTTCACCAACTGCAACATAGCCGTGTAAACAAACAGTGATCTAATACTGTCCAATGTGTTTTATTCCAGTCTTTGATTACAATATCAATCCTTTTGACGATGACTTGTTTCAGTCCGTAATGACCATCCTCAGATCTACAATATACAAATATATACACTTAGTGAGCAGTGTGTCTTTCAACACAATACAGCAATATGTATCACAATATACTATCAGACAACCAAGGAAATGTACAGATAAAATATGATATACAGATAAAATACGGTATACAGATAAAATACAGTAAAACATACCTTTTTTACACCATGCCCTAAAGTGATAAGACCATAATGGCATCATCAAAACCTATAAATATAATCAACACAGCATCATCACATATATCTAAAATAACGTGTAAAATAGGCCAAATCATCCACACAGTATTTATTGCAACTGGCTACTGAAGTACAGTAGCTACCAGAAATCTGTTTGCCTACATCCTCCCTAGATGTCACTACTGTGGGCTTATGTGTAGTCATCATTTACGCAAAAAACATAATCTGATAAAAACACGTTAGGTAAAATACATGTATCAGACTTTTAAATATTGATAACTATCATAGAAACCAATTGTGATACATTAGGAGATGAATACAGTTACACATATAAAATTACTGTAAGGAAATATATGAAGAGAATAGGTCTGACCCTTTTATGGTGAATTTATGGTCAAAAATTAATATACGCAATACATTGCCTGTAGCAAGCTATAAATTGCCTAAGAAAGATAAAATGTCTATATGACAGCTGAAAAAAGACAGATCAATAATCAGCACCCTCTGTTGGGTCAGCCACCAGGATATTTTCTGTGGGAGACACATCACGATGTATGTAAAGCCCTCTATTGGATAAGTTCTTACGATCGGTGCATTCGTACACAGTCTATAGAGGTGCCATCTACTTAATTTAACATTGTCATTTTTCCTCTTCAAACTGAAATTCATGGCATTAGTTTTCTTTATGTCCAATGTCACCTTATTACTTATTGACCAATCATAAACTTCCTCAAGAGTTTCATTTGCTCTCTCAGCAAGGAGTTCTCTTGTTTTCTCAGTGACTGTAATATTGCTGTCATCAGCGAAGAGGATTTTTTCACCATGAGTAACACTACTGGAAAAGTTATTGATGTATATCAGGAATAGTATTGGTCCTAATGTGCTACCTTGCTGAACCCTTATATTAATGTATTTTGGTTCTGATATATGTTTTACTAACTGTTTGGATCTATTTGAAGTATTCGTTACCTCTACTCTTTGTACCCTAGCTGTTAGGTATGGTCGAAACCAGTCATTAGCTACCCCTCTTATTCCTAATGCTTCCGATTTATTTACTAATCCTGATGGAAGTATTGAGAAATATAAAGCAAGGCTTGTTGTCAAAGGTTTTAATCAATGATATGGTGTAGATTACATTGAATGTTCAGTCCTGTAGCTAAGTTGAGCACAACTCATTCAATGTTAAGTGTTGCTGCAGCTGAGAAGATGAATCTCATACAATTTGATGTGTCTACAACATTCTTGCATGGAGAATTAGATGAAGTAATATATATGCAACAGCCAGAAGGGTACAGTGGTGGCACAGAGAAAGTTTGCAAATTAAAGAGAATGTTGGAGTAAATGTTTGGAGCATTTCTTTTGTCTGGAGGTTTCAAGGCAAGTGATGCAGATCCTTGCCTACACATCAGAGAAGAAGCTGACAAGAAACTGTTCATCGCCCTTTATGTTGATAATGGGCTAGTTATGGCAAGTGATCAACAGAATGCTGAGAAGTTTGTTGATGAATTGAAGGCTGAATTCAAGATCACTGTGAAACCAGTGTCATATTTCCTTGGAGTTGAAATAAAACACTTTGATGATGGTGCAATCAAGATAAGTCAAGAAGCCTCTGCAAAGAAGATCTTGGAGGGTTTCAGATTTCAGATCTGCAGACCTGTCTCAACACCAATTTTGAAGGAATCAGATGCATTACAGACAGAAAGGAAGAATGCAGAGAAGTACAACTTTCCCTATTGCTTACAATGTGAGCATCCTGTCTCGAACCCTGGACTCATCTTGAACAGATGATGTGGTGAGGTTGAAATGGGTACTCCGCTGTGTAGCAGGTACATGTGATATAGGTATAATCTATTGCCCAAATTTGTGTAGTGGCATATTAGATTACTGCAGTGATGCAGACTTTGGACGGTCATCATCTGGTGTAGTTACCACACAAACAGGTGGAGCCATCTCCTGGCTCAGCCAAAGACAGGCAATGACTGCCACATCTACAACAGAAGCTGAGCTGGTAGCTGCAACAGAAACTGTTAAAGAGATAATTTATCTGTGTAGACTTTTTAGAGGAAAGAGGAAGCTAGCAGAAATTCCAGTTCCTAAGACTGACGATCAGGCAACAGCGAAACTCGCACAAAATCCTGAATTCCATCATTGGAAGAAACATACAAAGTATTTATTCATTAACTGAGGATCAGTTAACAACATACTGACAAAGCCCCTGGCTAAACCAAGACTGTTAGTTTTATGTCAAAAATTGGGTCTTTCATATTGACTCATTTGTGTTTCTCATTTCCTCCTGTTTTTCTTAATTAAATAAGGGAGAGTGTTGCAGTTATTTTTGTTTGTATTTAATTAAGTGTAAAAGTGAGGTTGGTAGTGTTAATCCTGTAGACTCTTTGGTGAACTGAGCAATGTAAACTTTACTGTGTGCTTTTGCATCTTAGTGTTTGAACATGTGATTTACAAGTGTGAAATAAAATGTAAAATTCATACAAATGCAGTCTCTTCTTTCAGCCTAAAACTATCATAAATGTAACAT
Source organism: Schistocerca piceifrons (assembly GCF_021461385.2). Classification (NCBI taxonomy): domain Eukaryota; kingdom Metazoa; phylum Arthropoda; class Insecta; order Orthoptera; family Acrididae; genus Schistocerca; species Schistocerca piceifrons. Next base: position 644,198,853 of record NC_060142.1, read on the forward strand.
GAAACAGTATGCAAGAGCCTCCATACCCATTAGTTCTACAAAAGCTGGTGGCCAGTTTATAGCCTGTAACTTTATTTAGAAGACTGATATTTTCAATTTTAAGCCAATGTTTATATAGACATATTACATTTACTAACTTTTCATACTTTCTAACAGAATTTGCATGTTATAAAACTTTCTGATCATTCTTTCAGACCAACTTCCAGTGTTCAAATGCATAGTGAAGTAACTACTGCATACACTATTAGGCAAATAATCTTTGAAACTAGTTTGATTATGTGGTGGTAAAGTAAATTTCACCTGTGTATTGAATATTTCTTATGGATTGTTGTGTTGAGCTAAATCTGGCTTGAATTGGCCCCTTTCCTTAGTTTCCCTGTGTGTGACCACTTAGGGTGATGGCTTGTTTATTTTTGCAGCTGCTTTCATACATTATATTTTCAATACCCTTGTTCATATCTGCGGTGAGTTTCTTCTTACCAGATCTGTTCAGGTGTTGTCCATGCATTGTGAAACTAGCTTTTTCATAACTGTTGTTATCAAGAAGCCTTATGTTTTTAAACTGTGAGCAGCAGTGTTTTAATTTTGCAGAAATATAAGAAATATTTTGCAGAAATATAAGGAATTTAATTGTAACTGGCCCTGGCTATTAAATGACTACATCCATACAATATATATTGTTAATCGATGAGTAAAGAAGTCGAACTGAACTGAACTGAATGGTTTGTACTGATGATTTTGATGGAGATGATGATGATGATGATGATGATGGAGTTGTTAGGCTATTGATGGATTAGGGATTTCCTACTTTGTAAGTTGCAGCATTTTGTATTTTTTGTGACAGCTTGAAATGTGTTTTGAGCAGTGATCTTGTGCTAACATTGGTGGTATTTTGACTGACAATAGGGCAATGATATGATGAGTGGCAATAATAATAATAATAATAAAATCCGTGGAGGTCCGGGAAAAGAATAGGCCTCCGGTATGTTCTGCCAGTCGTAAAAGGCGACGAAAAGAACAAACCACTAATAGGGCTAACCCCCCTTTTAGTGTGATTAGTTGGTTCAGGACAGAACTAAAGAAGCCTCGGACAAGCGCCGTCATGGTCGGGGACGACGCTTGAACCCTATGCCCGCCCACAATGGTAACGACACTGCTAGCCAACTGGAAAATGATTTAAATCCAAATAGAGGTGTTTTGCAGGATATGCTTCCTGCAACCACCCTAGATGGAAAACAAAGACAGAGGATGAGATGGTCAGATGAAGTTAATCGACACCTCATGTTCTGTTATTACCAAGCAACAAACCTAGGAACCAACACAACTGGATACAGGTCACAAGTATACACAACATTTATTACCAGATACCCAGAATTAAAATTTTTAACAGAACAACGACTAGCTGATCAGATCCGTGTAATAATAAAAAATAACAGGATACCCCAGTCAGAATTAGAAAACATCAAACAACAAGTACAACAAATATTGGAACAAAATAATGTGCAATCAGAAGAAGAAGAAAATACAGTAATGGACTCAAACATCCCAGAGCAAACAAACAAAGAACAACACGCACCAATTAAACAATCAGAGGAAAACAAAATCTTAAGACAGCCACCAGAACAAGCACAAATAGAACACGAAGTGACACAGATGTTAGATATAGAAGAAAAATTTCAGCTAACATATATAGAATACAAAGACACAAATACAGACATTAGACCATTCTTGCATAGACCACCAAATAACCCACAAGTCGAAACAACAATAAAAACTATCAACACAATCATACACAACAAAATAAATGAAAACACAACTATGGCAGAGTTACAACTACTGGTTTATATAGGAGCACTCACTACACTAAATATACACACTAGGCAGAGATCAGAACCAACCAACACACAGAAGAAACCCACAAAACCAGCATGGCAACACAGGCTACAGATGAAAATAGAAAAACTGAGAAAAGACATCGGACAGCTAACACAATTTATAAGAAATGAAATCTCGGAAAAAAAACGAAAAAGGTTAGGTAAAATCTCACAACAAGAAACGACAGAGCAATTAGACGAAAAGAAGCAGAAATTACAAGCATTAGCCAAACGACTCAGAAGATACAAAAAAAGTGAAAATAGAAGGAAACAAAACCAAACATTCAACACAAACCAAAAGAAATTTTACCAGACAATAGATAACACACACATTAAAATAAACAATCCACCAAACATAACAGACATGGAACACTTCTGGAGCAACATATGGTCAAACCCGGTACAACATAACAGTCATGCACGGTGGATACAAGCAGAAACAGACACATACAAGATGATACCACAAATGCCTGAAGTGATAATTTTGCAACATGAAGTCACCCAAGCAATTAATTCTACTCACAATTGGAAAGCCCCTGGAAATGATAAAATAGCAAATTTCTGGTTAAAGAAGTTCACCTCAACACATTCACATCTAACTAAATTATTTAACAGTTACATTGCAGATCCATACACATTCCCTGATACACTTACACACGGAATAACATATCTGAAACTTAAAGATCAAGCAGACACAGGGAACCCAGCTAAATATCGCCCCATAACATGCCTACCAACAATATACAAAATATTAACTTCAGTCATTAAACAGAAATTAATGACACATACAACACAGAACAAAATTATAAATGAAGAACAAAAAGGATGTTGCAAAGGAGCACGAGGATGTAAAGAGCAACTGATAATAGATGCAGAGGTGACATATCAAGCTAAAACTAAACAAAGGTCGCTACACTACGCATACATTGATTACCAAAAAGCTTTTGATAGTGTACCCCACTCATGGATACTACAAATATTGGAAATATACAAAGTAGATCCTAAATTGATACAGTTCCTAAACATAGTAATGAAAAATTGGAAAACCACACTTAATATCCAAACAAATTCAAATAATACCACATCACAGCCAATTCAGATTAAGTGTGGAATATACCAAGGAGACTCATTAAGTCCTTTCTGGTTCTGCCTTGCTCTGAACCCACTATACAACATGCTAAATAATACAAATTATGGGTACAATATTACTGGAACATACCCACACAAAATCACACATTTGCTATACATGGATGATCTAAAACTACTGGCAGCAACAAATCAACAACTCAACCAATTACTAAAGATAGCAGAAGGATTCAGCAATGATATAAGTATGGCTTTTGGAACAGACAAATGTAAGAAAAATAGCATAGTCAAGGGAAAACACACTAAACAAGAAGATTACATATTGGATAACCACAGCGACTGCATAGAAGCGATGGAAAAAACGGATGCCTATAAATATCTAGGATACAGACAAAAAATAGGAATAGATAATACAAATATTAAAGAAGAACTAAAAGAAAAATATAGACAAAGACTAACAAAAATACTGAAAACAGAATTGACAGCAAGAAACAAGACAAAAGCTATAAATACTTATGCCATACCAATATTGACCTACTCATTTGGAGTAGTGAAATGGAGTAACACAGACCTAGAAGCACTCAATACACTTACACGATCACAATGCCACAAATATAGAATACATCACATACATTCAGCAACAGAAAGATTCACATTAAGCAGAAAGGAAGGAGGAAGGGGATTTATCGACATAAAAAACCTACATTATGGACAGGTAGACAATTTAAGAAAATTCTTTCTAGAACGAGCAGAAACTAGCAAAATACACAAGGCAATCACTCATATAAATACATCGGCTACACCACTGCAATTTCATAACCACTTCTACAACCCTTTAGATCACATAACATCAACAGATACGAAGAAAGTAAATTGGAAAAAGAAAACACTTCATGGCAAGCACCCGTATCATCTAACACAGCCACACATCGAACAAGACGCATCCAACACATGGCTAAGAAAAGGCAATATATACAGTGAGACAGAAGGATTCATGATTGCAATACAGGCTCAAACAATAAACACCAGGTATTACAGCAAGCATATTATTAAAGATCCCAATACCACAACGGATAAATGCAGACTTTGTAAACAACAAATAGAAACAGTAGATCACATCAAAAGCGGATGTACAATACTAGCAAATACAGAATACCCCAGAAGACATGACAATGTCGCAAAAATAATACATCAACAGCTTGCCTTACAACATAAACTTTTAAAACAACACGTTCCTACATACAAGTATACACCACAAAATGTACTGGAGAATGATGAATACAAATTATACTGGAACAGAACCATTATAACAGATAAAACAACGCCACATAACAAACCTGACATCATACTCACCAATAAAAAGAAGAAATTAACACAACTAATCGAAATATCCATACCCAATACAACAAATATACAAAAGAAAACAGGAGAAAAAATTGAAAAATACATCCAACTGGCTGAGGAAGTCAAAGACATGCGGCATCAGGATAAAGTTGACATCATACCAATTATACTATCAACTACAGGAGTCATACCACACAATATCCACCAGTACATCAATGCAATACAGCTACATCCAAACATATATATACAACTACAGAAATCCGTAATTATTGATACATGTTCAATTACCCGAAAGTTCCTAAATGCAATATAACACATACCGTACAGTTAAAAGGAAGTGACGCTTGATCAAGGTCCGCGTCACTCCATTTTTAACCGGACTTAACGTCTGAGAAAGTGAAGGGAATAATAATAATAATAATAATAATAATACTTTATTTAACATCAAATGATTCATTGCATATGTGTAAAAGAAGTTTACAATTCTTGATACAGAACTCAATAATACATTCTTCTGGGTGTCTAATGGTTTTGAAGCTTATGAGATTTCAGTTGTTAGCTTTATAATGATGACATGTTGTTGAGATAAATACATTTCAAAAACAGCAAAATGTGTGAAATGTTGAATCAATTAAAGTTGCAGTTTTCTGTAGATAAGTACCATCTGATTTTTTTTTCAAACATTTATCTGACATATATTTAATGCATAACAAATGCAAAGTTAAGTATAAAAGGCAGTTAAGGGAATTGGGGGAGAGGTCATTCAAAACCAGAAAAGAGATACATGAGGTGGGAGCTGTTACTGGTGGAAAAATGACAAGGAATTTTACTGTGTTAATTTAAATGAGCACTGCACAACTTTATTGGATTACATAATTCAGAAGCACACATCCAAGATTACCATGAGATTACTTTGAGTAATTCACCTACTATCCTGTCTGTAGGTTATTTGTAAATGTTATTAGTATTAACTACTTTGCATTGCTTTTACTTCCTAGAGTGAACACTCTTCTGAAAATTGTATGTAGGTTGTTTATTGAAAACTTCTTCTCTGCTTCTTTCCTAGCAGTGTATAAGCCTCTGCTAATTTTATCACATTTCTGACAATTTAAAATAATATAGATTAGTAAAATTTTTAACGATGATGTATCATGTAGAACCTTATGTCACTTATTGAAACTGTTCATGTATAACAGTTCTGTCTGGTTCCCACTATGAATTCAGATTCATGCATTTTTATTGTACATTGCGTATTAAGCTTGCTATTGAAACTTGAAACTGAAGTAGCTGATTAAAAAGTAACGTAATTGGATAGATAAAAAAATCTACTCATCAAGCAGCAGTAGAACACACACATAAAAGAAGATTATAATTAGGCAAGCTTTTGGAGCCAGTGGCTCCTTCTTGAGGCAGAAGGGTTGAAGGGGAAGGAAGAGGGGTGAAGGAAAAGGACTGAAGAGGTCTAGGAAAAGGGGTAGATTTCAGAAAAGTCACTCAGAACCAGGGGTCAGGGGACACTTACTGGATGGGATGAGGAGGAAAGACTGATTGTTGGGGACTGCATCGGATGAAATTTGAAAACCTGTGAGCTTAAAGGTGGAAGACAGGGTAATATACAAAACTGAGATTATTGCTTAAACATTGTGCATGAGTTAATAAGAGTGAAAAGCTAAGTGGATTGTTTGTAACAGAGGTGGTGGTAGAAAACTAAAACGGAATGAAGAAAAGAGTAGTTACAGTGAATAAATGCTGAGAAGGGAGAACCGATAGAGGTACTCAAGGTACCCTCCGCCACACATCGTCAGGTGGCTTGCGGAGTATGGATGTAGATGTAGATGTAGATGGAAGAAATTAACATAAATTAAGGCCTGGTGGGTGGCAAGGACCAAGGACATTTGTAGTGCTAGTTCCCACCTGCAGGGGTTCTGAGAAACTGGTGTCTGGGGAAAGAATCCAAATGGCATGTGTGGTGAAACAGCACTGAGGTCACAATTGTCATGTTGTAAAGCATGTTCTGCAACAGGATATTGTATGTTGCCAGTATACACCATCTGCGTATGCCCATCATCCTAATTGATAATTTGGTGATAGTCATGCCGATGTAAAAGGCCGAACAGTGTTTACGTAACATCTGGTATATGACGAGTTGTTTCACAGGTGGCTCTCCCTTTGACAGTGTATGTTTTGCTAGTTAGGGGGCTGACACAGATGGTGGTAGGAGGGGGGATAGGGCAGGTCTTGCAACCGTGATGGGCACAGCGATAGGAGCCATAGGGTAGGGAGAGGGGTGCAGAAAGAGCATAAGGTCTGAAAAGAATATTGCGGAGGTTAGGAGGGTGATGAAAAACTATTCTAGGTGTGGTGGGCAAAATCTCAGATAAACTGGATCTTGTTTGAAGGCATGATTTTAGGGAGTCGTGGCCTTGTCTAAGCAGCTGATGAAGGAGCCACTGGCTCCAAAAGCTTGCCTAATTATGACCTTCTTTTATGTGTGTGTTCTGATGCCACTTTGTGAGTAGATTTTTATGTATCCAATTAAGTTGTTTTGTCAAAAATTGATTGTTTTCATTGTTTGATTAGAAAGTAAGAAGGAACTGGGGGTTTGGAGAGGTCAAACTCTATGAAAAAGACTTTTGCAATATTTTATAAAAATTAGCAACTTTGGTCTGATTTCTCTTGTCCATTGGTAGAGTAGTTCTTAGTAGTACCTTTGTAAGAAAAATAACGCTTTTGTGACTTTTAGGGACAAAGTATCTCTGAGTGGGTAAAAGGAGATATTGCAAGACTTCGACAATAAATTTCTGAGCTTTTTTCTTACAGTAAAATGTTGAATACATAAATGTATATTTTACTGTATTTACTCGAATCTAAGCCGCACCTGAAAAATTAGACCCGAAATAAAGGAAAAAAAAAAAAATCCCGAATCTAAGCCGCACCTGAAATTTGAGACTCGAAATTCAAGGGGAGAGAAAAGTTTTAGGCCACACCTCCAAATCGAAATAAAGTTGGTCCATTGTAATATGAGACACAATTTAGATCGAATGAATGACGATACAGCTACAGTAGTTTGGTTCGAGTCGTGAGCTTAGCAGTTAAGCTTTACCAGGTATCCATTGCTATGCATCAGGCGCTCTGTCCGTATTTATACGAGTACCCTTCCTTTTTCACGTGCTTTGTCTGGTTTGAATCGATTGCTTATTTTGCTTTGATCTGATAAGTGCCGTTTTCTTTGTTATAGGTGTTTACGTCACTCTAAGCTGAAAATGCATTACTGTACTGTGTTATGAATTGTTTATCGCATTCTGATAGTGCGTGTTTACGGCCTGTCGCGGCATGGCTTTCTTTTGTGCGCGCTACCACCGCTTACAATTAAAAAAAAAAAGAGGAATTGTCTCATTAGCGAAACAATGGCGAGAGACTGCTATTTGTTGTTACTTACACTTCTTCGTTCTTTGATAATGATCAACAAGAACCAAATAATAGACTGCGTATGATAGAACATGTTCTGAATGAGAGTTAGGCAAAAATTTTTCTACGTTTGAAAATCTTTGCGGCCGCTTCTTTAATTCATCAAATTCTGCAAATTCTGCACAGAAATTAGTCATCTTAGATTTAAAAATCTAGTCAGTTGCCGTGCTTCATTTCTGACTATTAGGCTTAAGAATAATACGAATATAAACATGACACGATACGTATATTCTTCCGCGTTTGCTATTGTCTCACTCCAGTTTCGTAGTTTATTAGGCAGACAGGATTTAAATAATATAGCAGCAAACACGAAAGAATACATGGCAAAATGTTTATATTCGTATTATTCTTACGGTGCAGAGAATACTGCATGTGATTCACATTTCATCAGGGTCCTATCAGCAACCATCTCTTTTCACAGGTAGGAAAAAATTCAGAACGTAGAGTTCGCCATATTGAGAAACATCCCAAACAGTCTTGCCATTCAAATTTTCATAGTACATTGAAATTCTGCTACATTCGAAGATGAACAATACGGTATTTGTATTTACTTTGTTGGATAATGTATGAAAATGCAGTGTTCGAAACTCGGGGCAGAGGAAAAAAAAGCTCGTCTTCCACTTTTTTTTTAAATTTATTTATTGATGCAGAGGTTTTGGCGCCAGTATTTATCTTTGTGCCTACAAAGCATGCCTGTGTAGCGCTACATATATTCGACGGCAAAAGTTAGTTGGGCAGCACCTACCAACATTTTGCAGAACTTCCGCCTGCTTTGCACTCAATTCTAAGCCGCAGGCGGTTTTTTGGATTACAAAAACCAGAAAAAAAGTGCGGCTTAGTTTCGAGTAAATATGGTATGTGATTTAGAATTTGTGTATTACTCAAATATTTTGAGATATTTATGATTAGTAGCTCATTTAGGTATTTTTGCTTATTGCAGAGAACTGAGTGTACCTTCTTTCATGTTTGTCTTGTTATTAGTCAATATTACCATTTTTGTTTTGCTAATTTTGATGAACAGAGAATTTCATGTCACTTCTTTCTAATGGGCTTACTATATAGTATATCATTTGCGTTAACTTTTTCTTGAAGCCACTAGATGTATCTCCTAATGTGCACATAAAAAGTTTCCTTCTTTTAAAATATTCAGATGATTAGTTCTTGTATCATTTTGCTAAATGTGTAGAACACCTTTTTGTTTTCGTTATGTACTTGATTTTCAACATTTTCACAGAAACAAATATGTACACTTCATCTACATCTACACCTACATTTATACTCCGCAAGCCACCCAACGGTGTGTGGCGGAGGGCACTTTACGTGCCACTGTCATTACCTCCCTCTCCTGTTGGAGTTGCGTATGGTTTGCGGAAAGAACGGCTGTCTGAAAGCCTCCGTGCACGCTCTAATCTCTCTAATTTTACATTCGTGATCTCCTCGGGAGGTATAAGTAGAGGGAAGCAATATATTCGATACCTCATCCAGAAACGCAACCTCTCGAAACCTGGCGAGCAAGCTACGCCGCGATGCAGAGCGCCTCTCTTGCAGAGTCTGCCACTTGAGTTTGTTAAACATCTCCGTAACGCTATCACGCTTACCAAATAACCCTGTGACGAAACACGCCTCTCTTCTTTGGATCTTCTCTATCTCCTCCATCAACCCGATCTGGTACGGATCCCACACTGATGAGCAATACTCAAGCATAGGTCGAACGAATGTTTTGTAAGCCACCTCCTTTGTTGATGGACTACGTTTTCTAAGGACTCTCCCAATGAATCTCAACCTGGTACCCGCCTTACCAACAATTAATGTTATATGATCATTCCACTTCAAACAGGTCCGCACGCATACTCCCAGATATTTTACAGAAGTAACTGCTACCAGTGTTTGTTCCGCTATCATATAATCATACAATAAAGGATCCTTCTTTCTATGTATTCGCAATACATTACATTTGTCTATGTTAAGGGTCAGTTACCACTCCCTGCACCAAGTGCCTATCCGCTGCAGATCTTCCTGCATTTCGCTACAATTTTCTAATGCTGCAACTTCTCTGTATACTACAGCATCATCCGCGAAAAGCCGCATGGAACTCCCGACACTATCTACTAGGTCATTTATGTATATTGTGAAAAGCAATGGTCCCATAACACTCCCCTGTGGCACGCCAGAGGTTACTTTAACGTCTGTAGACGTCTCCCCATTGATAACAACATTCTGTGTTCTGTTTGCTAAAAACTCTTCAATCCAGAAACACAGCTGGTCTGATATTCCGTAGGCTCTTACTTTGTTTATCAGGCGACAGTGCGGAACTGTATCGAACGCCTTCCGGAAGTCAAGAAAAATAGCATCTACCTGGGAGCCTGCATCTAATATTTTCTGGGTCTCATGAACAAATAAAGCGAGTTGGGTCTCACACGATCGCCGTTTCCGGAATCCATGTTGATTTCTACATAGTAGATTCTGGGTTTCGAGCAAAAAACATGTTCTAAAATTCTACAACAGATCGACGTCAGAGAGATAGGTCTATAGTTTTGCGCATCTGCTCGACAACCCTTCTTGAAGACTGAGACTACCTGTGCTCTTTTCCAATCATTTGGAACCTTCCGTTCCTCTAGAGACTTGCGGTACACGGCTGTTAGAAGGGGGGCAAGTTCTTTCGCATACTCTGTGTAGAATTGAATTGGTATCCCATCAGGTCCAGTGGACTTTCCTCTGTTGAGTGATTCCAGTTGCTTTTCTATTCCTTGGACACTTATTTCGATGTCAGCCATTTTTTCATTTGTGCGAGGATTTAGAGAAGGAACTGCAGTGCGGTCTTCCTCTGTGAAACAGCTTTGGAAAAAGGTGTTTAGTATTTCAGCTTTACGCGTGTCATCCTCTGTTTCAATGCCATCATCATCCCGGAGTGTCTGGATATACTGTTTCGAGCCACTTACTGATTTAACGTAAGACCAGAACTTCCTAGGATTTTCTGTCAAGGCGGTACATAGAATTTTACTTTCGAATTCACTGAACGCTTCACGCATAGCCCTCCTTATGCTAACTATGACATCGTTTAGCTTCTGTTTGTCTGAGAGGTTTTGGCTGCGTTTAAACTTGGAGTGAAGCTCTCTTTGCTTTCGCAGTAGTTTCCTAACTTTGTTGTTGTATCACGGTGGGTTTTTCCCGTCCCTCACAGTTTTACTCAGCACATACCTGTCTAAAACGCATTTCACGATTGCCTTGAACTTTTTCCATAAACACTCAACATTGTCAGTGTTGGAACAGAAATTTTCGTTTTGAACTGTTAGGTAGTCTGAAATCTGCCTTCTATTATTCTTGCTAAACAGATAAACCTTCCTCCCTTTTTTTATATTCCTATTAACTTCCATATTCAGGGATGCTGAAACGGCCTTATGATCACTGATTCCCTGTTCTGCGCTTACAGAGTCGAAAAGTTCAGGTCTGTTTGTTATCAGTAGGTCCAAGATGTTATCTCCATGAGTCGGTTCTCTGTTTAATTGGTCGAGGTAATTTTCGGATAGTGCACTCGGTATAATGTCACTCGATGCTCTGTCCCTACCACCCGTCCTAAACATCTGAGTGTCCCAGTCTATATCTGGTAAATTGAAATCTCCACCTAAGACTATAACATGCTGAGAAAATTTATGTGAAATGTATTCCAAATTTTCTCTCAGTTGTTCTGCCACTAATGCTGCTGAGTCGGGAGGTCGGTAAAAGGAGCCAATTATTAACCTAGCTCGGTTGTTGAGTGTAACCTCCACCCATAATAATTCACAGGAACTATCCACTTCTACTTCACTACAGGATAAACTACTACTAACAGCGATGAACACTCCACCACTGGTTGCATGCAATCTATCCTTTCTAAACACCGTCTGTACCTTTGTAAAAATTTCGGCAGAATTTATCTCTGGCTTCAGCCAGCTTTCTGTACTATAACGATTTCAGCTTCGGTGCTTTCTATCAGCGCTTGAAGTTCCGGTACTTTACCAACACAGCTTCGACAGTTTACAATTACAATACCGATTGCTGCTCGGTCCCCGCATGTCCTGACTTTGGCCCGCACCCGTTGGGGCTGTTGCCCTTTCTGTACTTGCCCAAAGCCATCTAACCTAAAAAACTGCCCAGCCCACGCCACACAACTCCTGCTACCTGTGTAGCTGCTTGTTGCGTGTAGTGGACTCCTGACCTATCCAGCGGAACCCGAAACCCCACCACCCTATGGCACAAGTCGAGGAATATGCAACCCACAAGGTCGGCCCTTCACTATTACGTCTCTCTAATTATATTGAATTCAGTTTAATGAATTTTGTTAGAGGTTTCTTGTAATTTGATTACTCTGGCCTGCTATTTCCAATTAACTGGAAAAACAAAGTACCTTCAAAACCTCTATACTAAAGGAGAGAAGTAGTTATTTTTGCCATGAATTTGTATTTGCATCCATCGTTTCTAATATTTTCATGTCCATCTGCAAATTGATTTCGTGGTTATGCGGTACATATTTTTCATTGTATGGTTGCCATCAGATCTTCTTTTTTTTTTTGCAGTACCATGTAGAAACTTTCATGGAAAAATAATGATGCGTGTTTAATAATTTGAATCAAACCGATTTTTGGAAGATAATATAAAACTGAAATACATGTCAAAAATCAGTAACACACAGTGCTTGTTGTCATAGTTTCATGGGTTTTGTTACATTTGGTGTGCATTGAATCCAAATGATTCATTAATCCAAAATTGTATTAAATATGAAACCATTTTTGATCATAGTTCCATTTATTTATTTTTTTTATTTATAAATTTATTTAACCAGATCTGATTAATGCCCTCAGGCATACTAGGCCAGGTTTATACTCATACAGTACCTTTTTTACATCATAGTTACCTAATAAATAAAAATGTTAATATGGTAGGTAGTATTAAAGGCATACTTTGATAATTTTTATAATCTTTTGTTACTTATAAATAACATATATATATATAGGCCATACGTCTTTGGTAAATTTCATTTCCATTTGAAAAATAATTTTGCCATATCTCGTACATTTTGCGTCTTTGTGCTATAAGGCTTCTAAATCCTGTAAAGATTTACAAAATTTTATTTCACTGTATTCATATTGCTGGCCAGAGTGGCCGTGCGGTTCTAGGCGCTACAGTCTGGAACCACGTGACCGCTACGGTCGCAGGTTCGAATCCTGCCTCGGGCATGGATGTGTGTGCTGTCCTTAGGTTAGTTAGGTTTAAGTAGTTCTAAGTTCTAGGGGACTGATGACCACAGCAGTTAAGTCCCATAGTGCTCAGAGCCATTTGAACCATTTTGTATTCATATTTTTTTTAAGAAGTGATATATGAATATTATTTACAGACTGAATCCTGTCTTATGAGGTTAAAGATCTTCTTGCACTAGTATCCACCAGAATAGCTAACACACATAGTAGTTCGATTGATCATGTTGTTACAAATTATGACCACATCATCTCAACAGATGTCATAAATGGTCACCTCTCAGATTATTTAGGTCAAACACTAGTGCTAAAATGTAATACCAAATTTAAACCAAGAACAATGTACAAGCACAAGCGAATACTATCTGTAGACAACATTGTTACCCTAAGATATAGTTAAAGCCATGTAACATGGGTCAACAACAAATGGAACACATTCACAGAAATTCTAACAGCACTAAAATAGAGCCTTGCCATAAAAAATTGAGTATCCAGAAAAACCAACATTCAAAATCAAAACCTGATCCAATGATTTTAAAATACAAGATCTAAAAGAAAAAAATGGAAAACATGTATAGCTTACACAGATTGACTAACTCTGAGTTACATTAACTCTGAGTTAGTCAGTCTGTGTAAGTAGAGAAGTCAGGAGATTAAAATCAGAGTCAGCCAAAAGATACAAGGTTCAGACCACGTTTCAAAGACTTGCTGACCAATTATAAATAAAATCAGAAACAGTGAAAAAGGAACTAAAATTAATACTGCACAATGGACTGTGAATAATGATGATATCTTTGATTCCCTTCTGATTAGCAATATTTTTAATAATTACAGTAGAGTCCCATTAATCCGAATTAATTGGGACCGGACCTTGTTCAGATTACTGATTTTTTTTGATTAGCCAGAATTATGGTGACGACATTCTAGAATGAAGTATACCATGCAGATAAGTAGGTACACCATGGTAACAAATGGGAACAAGTGTGGGAACAATGGTTCATTATCACTCCCTGCCCTTGTTGTTGTGCATTGTTGAGACCTTTGTAGTGTCTGAGGTCAGTGCACTACCAGTTAGTTCGCAAAGCATTTGGTTATGTTGGTTATCGATCACTGGCACACATAACAGTTCTATTATATTCGTTCAGGTGTAGTGGTTACGTATTTTCGTCATAAGTAAATGGAAACATACAATGTTAACTCTCAAAGAAAAACTGAATGCTTTGAAGCAGATAGACAATGGTGAGAATGTATCTAAACTGGCAATGGAAATGGGTGTTGGTAAAGCAACCATTTGTGATTGGAAGAAGAACCAAGTCAAGCTTGAACGGTCCTGTGCCATATCTTCGGGAAAAACACTCGAAATTTGGCAGACTTTGAAACAATGCCAGTACAATAAAGTGGATGAAGCTCTTTTCCTTTGGTGTATGCAACAAAGAGAAAGGGGAACTCCTTTGAGTAGAGCACTGGTTCAGGAGAAGGCTGTTTGCCTGAACAAGTTAATGAATGGTGATCAGTCTTCTAGTGTGAGTATGGGTTCGTTGGACAGATTCAAAAAAAGTCATGGAATCTGGCAGCTAACAATTACTGGAGAGAGGCTTTCTTCTGACTGTGATGCAGCGAAGGAATACTTAGGTGAATTTGAAAAAAAAAAAAAAATGATAAGAGAGGGAAAGTATTCTCCCCAACAAATTTATAACGCTGATGAGACTGGCCTTAATTTTAGGGCATTGCCAACAAAAAGCCTGGCATCAAAAGCAGAAGACCATGCTCCTGGTTTTAAAATGTGCAAAAATTGTTTGACTTTATTTGTGTGCAGCAATGCTCCTAGTAATAACAAGTTGCCTTTTATGTTGATTTGCAAACCTTCTAGTCCCTGATCTTTTAAAAACTGCAACAGGAAATCCCTGCCCATATATTATCGCAACCAGAAAAACACATGGATGGATGGTAAGCTGCTCAAAAAATGGTTTCACGGCCAGTTTGTTCCCTATGTTTGACAGTTTTCTAAGGAAAATCATTTGTCTTCCCATGCAGTCCGTTTGATTGGTAAAGCGCCATCTCACCCCAGCACTGAGGAGTTATGAGATGGAGCAAAGTTTTTGCCACTGAATGTTACACCACTTCTACAGCCGATGGACCAGGGTGTACTGCAAACATTAAAACTGATTTACAGAAAACAATTTTTAAATGTGCTGACCCAAGATGATAGCATTCCTTTAGTGGACAAAATAAAAAAGACCGATGTGGAGGATGTTATTTATTGGGCTGCTGAGGCATGGCCGAACATTTCAGAAAATACTCCGAGAAAATCGTGGAGAAAACTGTGGACATCTCTTGAATTTCAGGACAACCTAGTTGAAAATGAGGAAAATATACTACAAATGATAGAGAGAGTCTCTGGATGTGAAAAAGCCAGTGAAGGACACATAGATGAGTGGATGGCAGGATGGGGCGTATGTGGAGAAACTTACTGATGCTGATTTAGTTGCTGCTGTGACTCAAGACCAGGAAGAAGTGGAATGCTGTGACAGAAGTGACAATGAGCCTGAAAGTGACAAAGGAAAGCTGGTGCCACACTTTGATGCAGCAGAATCCTTTGACCTCGTGGTATGTTATTTGGAGCAACAGCCCACTGCTACACCTGCGATGGTGTACTCAACAATGAATGTGGGTGCACGAATGGCAACTATGCGTCATATACACTACTGGCCATTAAAATTGCTACACCATGAAGATGACGTACTAAAGACGCGAAATTTAACTGACAGGAAGAAGATGCTGTGATATGCAAATGATTAGCTTTTCAGAGCATTCACACAAGGTTGGCGCCGGTGACGACACCTACAACATGCTCACATTAGGAAAGTTACCAACCGATTTCTCATACACTAACAGCAGTTGATTGGCGTTGCCTGGTGAAACGTTGTTGTGATGCCTCGTGTAAGGAGGAGAAATGCGTACCATCACGTTTCCGACCTTGATAAAGGTCGGATTGTAGCCTATCGCGATTGCAGTTTATTGTATTGCGACATTGCTGCTTGCGTTGCTCGAGATCCAATGACTGCCAGTAGAATATGGAGTCGGTGGGTTCAGGGGGGTAATACGGAACGCCGTGCTGGATCCCAACGGCCTCGTATCACTAGCAGTCGAGATGACAGGCATCTTATCTGCATGGCTGTGACGGATCGTGCAGCCACGTCTCGATCCCTGAGTCAACAGATGGGGACGTTTGCAAGACAACAACCATCTGCACGAACAGTTCGACGACGTTTGCAGCAGCATGGACTATCAGCTCGGAGACCATGGCTGATGTTACCCTTGACGCTGCATCACAGACAGTAGCATCTGCGATGGTGTACTCAACAACGAACGTGGGTGCACGAATGGCAACACGTCATTCTTTTGGATGAATCCAGGTTCTGTTTACAGCATCATGATGGTCGCATCTGTGTTTGGTGACATCACGGTGAACACACATTAGAAACATGTATTCATCATCGCCATACTGGCGTATCACCCAACGTGATGGAATAGGGTGCCATTGGTTACACGTCTCGGTCACTTCTTGTTCGCATTGACGGCACTTTGAACAGTGGAGGTTACATTTCAGATGTGTTACAACCCATGGCTCTACCCTTCATTCAATCCCTGCGAAACTCTACATTTCAGCACGACCACCTGTTGCAGGTCCTGTACGGGCCTTTCTGGATACAGAAAATGTTCGACTGCTGCCCTGGCCAGCACAATCTCCAGATCTCTCACTAATTGAAAACGTCTGGTCAATGGTGTCCGAGCAACTGGCTCGTCACAATACGCCAGTCATTACTCTTGATGAACTGTGGTATCGTGTGGAAGCTGCATGGGCAGCTGTACCTGTACACGCCATCCAAGCTCTGTTTGACTAAATGCCCAGGCGTATCAAGGCCGTTATTACGGCCAGAGGTGGTCGTTCTGGGTACTGATTTCTCAGGATCTAGGCATCCAAATTGCATGAAAATGTAATCACATGTCAGTTCTAGTATAATATATTTGTCCAATGAATACCTGTTTATCATCTGCATTTCTTCTTGGTGTAGCAATTTTAAAGGTCAGTAGTGTAACAGACTGTCTTCATTACGCCAAAAAACAATGACTATATTTTTGTCATCTAAAAAGTGGGGATAAAATGTCTGCTGTATTTCAGTAAGTTTGACAGCTTTACTTTCATTGTTATGCATTGTTTAAACATAATGTTTTCTTACCAAATTTTCTTATACGCATTTACTGTACTGTGTAAGTTAAAAGCAGTTTTGCTGCACAGTTTTCCATACTTGGACCGACATTTTTCATGTTCATTTAACCAAAAGTTCGGATTACTGGGGTTCGGATTAGTGGGACTCTGCTGTACTTCGTAGATACTGCCAAAAATGATACCTCTATGAAACAGGATATACAGCACACATTTTAGTCCAGTAACAAACAGAACTTCAGTACACTACCTGCAGTAAGCACATATAAAATTCTTTAGCTTATTGATAGTCTCAGAAACAAAAAGTCAAAACATTAGATGAAATTTCTCGACATATATTGAAGAAATGCAAACATGAACTAATGAAACCATTAGTTCATCTAATAAACTGTGTTCTTGATGACAGTGTGTTCCCTGAGAAGTTGAAACTGGCTGTTGTTAAACCAATACACATAAGGGGGAAATAAAGCATGTGCAGAATTATAAATCCAGTGTGCTGATCTCAACTTTCAGCAAACTGATAGAGAAAATATTGTTAAAAAATCCTGGAACATTACAACAATGCTAACGTATTAAGTGATTTCCTGCATGGTTTGAGAATAGGTCGAAGTATCATATCAGTAGCAATACAATTTGTCCATCAAGTACTTGAAAAAATAAAAAAGCAACAGGAGTATTCCTGGACCTCTCAGGGGCTTTTGATAGAGTACATCATGGTGTGCTTTTATTAAAAACTGCAAAGAGTGGTGTTACTGGAAAACTCATGCAACAGATAGAAACATATATAAATGATAGACAACAGTACATGGAGATTATATACACTAATGGAGAAATACTGGAGAGGAGAAGGTCAACTATAAGAAATATACATTTTGGTGTTGCTCAGGGCTCCATTATAGGTCCAATCCTATTCGTATGTTATGTAAATGATCTCTCAAATTCCTTGACAATAAACAACTGATCACTATGTATATATATAATTCATCTGGTGTCTGCAATGCAGACTGTGAGCCCAGCCTAGTTGAAGAGATACACAATTATTGAAAAGGCAATAGTTCTTTTTGAAAGAGAGAACCTAAAAGTAAGTATGGCAAAAACTATTATTGTTCATTTTAAACCAAGTGGTTGAAACAGGCAAAATACTGTGATTGATGAAATTCTACCAAAAACTTGTACAGATTGTAAATTATTGGGTTTATGCTAGATTATTGACTTTCATAGAAACAGCAAGCTGATTCTGTCTGTAAGAAATAACACCCAGTCTATATCCATTATGAAGATTATTACCATATCTTAATGCTGAAACCCTAAGGATGGTTTATGGGTTAGTGTATCCTTTCTTATCTTATGGAATGGTATTGCGGAGTGAGATATGCCAAACTAATATGAAAAGGGTTTGCATACTGCAGAAGCGAGCCTTGAGGATCATAGCAAAAGTAAAACCAGGAATTTCTTGTAAGCCCCTATTCATTAGACTCAATATTCTCACAGCTCATGCCATGTATATACGATGGTTGGGACTTAATAGTGGCAACTATGTATTCACAACCGATACAAAAGAGTTACGTGTTTGCACCTGTTACTGCCCTTCAAAGTAGCCACCAGCGTTGAGTAGAAACCATTGCCAGCGATGTGGAAGGCATAGTATACCATTAGTAGAGCCTGTTCTGTTGATGGTGCCGAACGAAAATGACGAGTGCTTCATTAGTAAAATTAAAAATTACGATGGACAGTGCATAATGTGTGAAAAAATCAGTACTTATTGTGATAATACTTGTCCGACGTGCTGTATTATTAAAAAAACGTTGATAAAAGAAGAAGCGTGAACACTGAAAAATACGAAGATGAACTTGTGTGTGCAGCATCAACGACCAACACGGAACATTTGCAAGAAAATGTGACGTCTTCCCACTGCTATTGTGAAAAATGCGCCGACATAGCAATAATGGTCTAAAATGTGAAACAGTTTACCACTATAAATGTGCAAACGTCAGTTCAAAACGAAAGACTTGGTACTGTTTGAATTGCTGCAAAGACGAAATGCACGAAAATGTAAACAGCAAAGACACTAAAGATGATATTATAGCGTTTCTGTTAGATGAAATTCGTGGGTTAAAACTAAAAAATGATGAACGTAAACAACAGTGCGAATCTCCATTGTACAGTAACAGTAGTATGTGTTAACAGAAAATTTGACTGGTAAAAATACAGGCGACAGGACCAATAAACATTGTGGAAAATGCCAGAAAACTGTGAGAAGTGGTGTCGAGTGCACGGAATGTGGAAACATATTTCATTTTCGATGTGGAAAAGTAGATCCCTCACTTAAGGGACAGGAGATAATTATAAAAAACTGGAACTGTGACGAATGCAGGTTGAAAATGATTAGGCCTAAAGTATGTAACATATCCGATTATGATGGACCTGAAGATAATGAAGTTTACAAAATCACATGTGAAGCCAAACACGTGAAGCAGAACAACATGGATTGTGGCACAGAAAGCGCAGATGTATTTAAATCATCGGAAAAAAACCACAGCAAAAAATCTTGCAGCCACAAAGGTTTGATGGTGCCTGTTTTGAAATTGAATAAAACAAACACTGTATCAAATGCAACAGATAAAGAACATGATGGAGCACAGAATCTAGAAACACAAAGAGAAAAAAACAACACACATCAGAATCTACTCTGATGGTTTTGGAAGAGGGATGGCTACAAAAATGAAGACCCTGACAACTCAAAAAAACATTAAAATTGAAGGCATAGTGAAACCTGGAGCAAGATTGAGCCAGATCCTCACCAACACTGAAGATTGCAGTAATTTGTCAAGGAGTGTCTTTGCAGTTCTTATAGGTGGTTCCAATGCTGTATGCCATAATGAAACAGCTGCTGGGCAGGTTAACAAACACAAATGTTATATTATTTAAAATACCTCATTGTTACGATGCAGTTCGTAAAAGGTGGTGTTGGTGATTGACCCTCTAACAATTACATACAATTCAAGAAACAACAATAGAACAAAATAATGCCACGATATGGGCACTAAATAACTGATAGTGTAACACTTATTAAAACATGACATTCCACCTGAATGGCTAGTCATGTCTCTTGCGATCCCAAATTTAAACACATTTGTAAAATATAAATAATCTTACAACAGAACTCAACAAACAGAAAATTCAAATCCTTGCTCTCCAAGAGACCAGATTCACTGATTCAGAAACAATAGACTACAACAATTACCGTATCTTTAAAAGTAAAACAGACAAGAAAATTGGCAAAGGAGCTGCAATATTTGGCATGGCTTTTATTGTAAATAAGGACATCCTTGACTCTGTTATAGACATGAATCAAATCAGTAACAGACTAATGACCATGCGAATCAAGCACACCAACAAAATATATACATTTATTAATGTTCATGCACCTACCAACATTGCCAACAAAAAAGAACCGGAGAAGACAGAAAAATTTTGGGAAAAACTCGAAACTGAAATGTCCAAAATTCCAGAGGAGGATGTAAAAATTCTTCTAGGGGATTTCAACGCGCAAATTGGCAAAGAGAGGAAATATAAAAAAACAGTCGGTAATTACCCTGCACACAAATTCACAAACAAGAACGGCATGAGACTCATCGAGTTATGTCAGCAAAACAACCTAAAAATCGTGACAACATCACTTCGAAAAGACCCCAAGAAACAAAAAACATGGAGATCACCAAACCTTCAGCTTGGTGAATTTCAAATAGACCATGTTGCGATCTCCTATGACTTCCAGAAAGAAATACACGACGTTCAAGTCCGCAGAGGGGCAAATATAGATTCTGACCACTACCTTACCAGAGTTAAAATTAAATTCACTCCAAAAAGGAAACGCCAAAGGAAATCACCACTAATTCCCAAATTTGACTTGAAAAATATCAAGGAATCAGAAATTACAGAAGCATGGGATAAACAACCAACAAACAACTGGAAAGATTTCCGAACGAAAATTATACAGAAAGCAAGAGATTTGATTCCGTTAAAGAAAATATCCAAGCATCCATGGTGGAATTCGAATTGTGATAACGCATTAGAAGAGAGACAACAAGCCTTTTTAAATTACAATTGTGACAAATCAGAAACCACACAACAAACATTTTTCAAAGTGAGAAAACAAACAGCTAAAATACTTAGACAAACTAAAAGAAAATACCTTAATGAACAGCTAAACACAATTGAAGAAAACTTTAAGAACCACAACACTCAAGATTTTTATAAAATATTCGCAAATCAAATCAAAGGATACACTCCACAAAATCTCTGCTTCCGGAAACAGAATGGAAAATTGGCACTAACTAACAAAGAAAATTGCCAAGAACTAGCTAAATATTTCTCACAACTCCTAAATTGCCCACAACCAAGTACAAGATTCCCCAGATTACAACCAGAACACACGAATGAGACTTCACTACCACCATCTCAAGAAGAAATTTATAGTCACATTAGAAAACTCAAAAATAATAAATCATCGGGAGAAGATGGAATTGTAGCTGAACTACTGAAAAACCTTGGTCCAAATTCGTTAAAAGAGATCACTAGCATCATCCAAGAAATTTGGCAGACAGAAAATATCCCAGAGGAGTGGAAGTGTGCACTAATTCACCCATTGCACAAAAAGGGAGAGAGATCAGACGTAAACAACTACAGAGGCATTTCACTTTTACCAGTTACCTACAAAATTCTATCTGCATGTCTCCTAAAGAGGGCACAAGAACAACTAGAACATACAATTTCAGACTACCAAGCAGGCTTTCGTCCTAATAGATCATGCCCGGAACAGATATTCAACCTTAAAACTATTTTAAAGATTAAAGCAATCAGGTCAAAACCAATAATCTGCACATTCGTTGATTTCAAAAAGGCATACGATTCCATAGACAGACAGTCTCTATGTCACATTCTCGAAGAACGAGGCCTAGACACTAAAACCCGAAAACTAATTGAACAAACACTAACAGAAACCAAATCAAAAATTAAATTCAGAGGGGAAATTTCGGAACCATTCTCAATTAAAACAGGAGTAAGACAAGGAGATGGGATCTCACCACTATTATTCAATATAGTTTTGGACAAAGTTATGAAAGAGTGGGAAGTAACACTAAGGAAACAAAGCTTTTGGAAGCCAATTGAACTAGGAAGAGGTAAAGGAAAATTGAACATCCCTTATTTAGCGTTTGCAGATGACTTGGCAATTATAACTGACAGTGAAGAAACAGCAGTAAAACAAATTGAGACACTTAAAGAATGTGCTGAGAAGGTTGGCCTGCAAATCTCCTTTGAGAAGACAGAATTCATCTGCTCAAAATTAGATATTTCGAAACTAAAAACAAAGTATGGTGAAATAACTAGAGTCAAGCACTTTAAGTATCTCGGTGAAGTTATTGAACCAACAGGACTTGAGAAAATAGCACAAAAAAACCGATTACAGAAAATCAAGAAAGCATTCGGACTTATTCAAAATATATATAACAAGAAATGTCTATCAAAAGGCACTAAAATCAGACACTACAACACAGTCATCAAACCAACAGTCACATATGCAAGTGAAACACTCTCCCTGAATAGAAAATTAGATTTACACGAAATTAAGAAAGTAGAGAGAAAAATTATTAGAAAAATCCTAGGACCACGATACACACAAGATGGATACAGGCTGCAGACTACCGAGACAACCGAAAAAATATCAAACATCGAGGCAGATATCAGGAAGAGGCGGATGAAGTTTTATGGACATATAGACAGATTACCTGGAAACAGGTTAACTAAACGTGTATTGGACTATATGACATCACTTAAGGCAACAATACCCTGGGTAACTGAAGTTAAGAAGGATTTGAAAAAGGCAAAAATTGACATAACAAACACATCAGACCGGGATACATTCAGAAGAAAAATCGACAAGTGGAAGTTTACTCCAGAGACGGAATCTAAACCTTTCCGACCAAAGTGGACCGAAGAAAGGAAGAAGGCCTTTGGGGAGGCAATGAAGAAATACTGGGAAAATAAGAAGAACATTAAGAAATGTTAATCACCTGCTTATCGTTCTCCCATGGGGACATTCGCTAATAATAATAATAATAAAGGTGACAGACCATTCTGACACCAAATGTAGGG
This sequence comes from Schistocerca piceifrons, assembly GCF_021461385.2. Classification (NCBI taxonomy): domain Eukaryota; kingdom Metazoa; phylum Arthropoda; class Insecta; order Orthoptera; family Acrididae; genus Schistocerca; species Schistocerca piceifrons. Next base: position 644,222,240 of record NC_060142.1, read on the forward strand.
AAAAGGGTTGTGATCTTGACTGCTGCATGGTGCAGTGGAGCAGTGTGATGAGAAGTGGCTTGTTAGACATCACACGGGCATTAGTGAAACATCATTAAAGAACCAAACATCTGTTATTCAACAATACCCAATGATGTGATGACTTTTCAAACAGCCAGTGCTGACAGGACACAGGGCAGGCAGTGCATACCCACTATGGTATGTGCCGATTAGCTTGTGGCACACAGCCACAAGTGGTGCCATCAGCTCCAGTGATGTCACGGGGCTATTGGCTCCATACAGCCAGTACCTGGTGTCACCTGCTGTGTGCAAAGAAGGTGGCAGCTTCCGAGGTGGGTGACCTAGGTGTGTTTGATCACACTGTAAACTGAACACAGGAAAGGCAGCCACAGGCACCAGAGTGCACACTCTGGAGCAGGAGGTGAGCAGCTGAGACCGCGCCCCTGCAGTGATGTAGTAGCACTTGCATGCCCCTGGATGGAAACGGTGGCCCACAGGGTGGAAAGAGGCAGCAGTTGTAGTAAGTTCTGAAACTGACTTGCTGGTCGAAGATTCCTAAATTCGTCTCATTATAAGCAGCACGGATGGCAGTGCTGCAGCTAGTATTGTCAAAGTCCCCAGTGTGGGACTTGGTGTTCCATAGAAGCTCATAGATAGCTAGATGAGCACATAGTGGACCAGAGTGGGTCCCTCCTCCAGACTGGTCAGCTGTAGAATGATATACTTCAACTGCTATTGTTAAGTCTTTATACAAGGCTACCCGCATTTGTTATGCTACTGAGAGACAACAGTGACATCACTTGGCCTGCTTTTCCTGTCCGTTCAGATTTCCTGAGCCTCTCATGATGACCTAACTTCACATTTCAGGCACTCTGGCTGCTGTATTTGGCAGTGTCAGAGTACTGAATAGTTATTATTGTGACTGAATTACCCCTTCTTACCTAATCATGAGTGGTCACCATAATGATGGCACCTCGTTCCCTATGATGTCGATTTGCTGCATTGATGTCTTGGGCCACTCAGCTCGTATGGTGTGTAAAAATTGGCATGGTAGTGTGACTGTAATACCTGCAGTACCAATGGTACCTCCATGATGAAACTTCTCCTGGCTATTATGATTTGACCTGCTTTCCTCTGCTTCTTGCATTGTCACAAAAGGTGTTTGAATATTTTTACTCTCTCCTTTAAAAAATCCATCCTGGCTTTTTTGTAGGGTTGGAAAAGTCTTCAAATGCATACAGAACTCAATGAGTGTACAGGATGAATCACACAAAACTTCCAATGCATATGTTGTCTAAATGGAAAGTACTATAGATGTGTGGTTTTGGCAGAATGAATTGGTAGTAAGGGGCTTGTACTGTTAGCCAATAAGCAGATTTGTAATAATACTTAGAAAGTGTATTTTGTGTGCAAACATACACCTTTTTAAATTGAACAATACCTATCAACAAACAAAAAGTAGAGTAAATTAGAATGTCATTGATCTTTGTTGGAGGACTTAGTACAAGTTGTTTACAAGATATTGTATTGTGAAATGTTTCAACACTGACACTTTTACAAGACCTGTGGTAGTACACACGAAAGAACTTCACCAGTCCATACACTAGTAATGAGGATTCTGACTGGCTGCTGGGAGGCAGTGTACCAACGAAGAGAATGCAGCAAGTGCCATATCCCGATATCCCAGAAATGTAACGCAGTGGAAGAGGAGTCAAAATATGAAAACACATGCCTTGGTTTATCCAAAGATGTAGAAAAAACCATGGTCAAACTTTTTCATGTAATTCAGATGCCTTTTAGAGCACAAAAATATCAGTTGAAATGGGGGCACAGGGGCTAGTGTCACAGCCTCTAACTTTTTTGCCCCATGTAAAAACCTGGTCATTGTTTATATTTACTCTATTTTTTAATTTATCTGTTCATGTCTGTAGAAGGCCACTACATGTTTCTTATCATGTTAGGGATATGAGGGCAGGTATTATATTAATTGTAAAATTATAACTACGGTTTACAATGTCACTTATGTGTGCTTGGTATTTTCAGAGTTTAAAATCTTTTTATATTCTCATATTTTTATATTTTATTCTTAAATTAGTTCTTATATTTTATTCCTATTTGTATTCTTCTGGAAGATTTGGTGCAATCTCTTGGATGATGTCAATCATAGAAACATTTGAAACTCAGAAGTTACAAACACCATGAGCATCGCCTGAGGGCAGGTTTACCACAGTGACATTTTGTCATATGGCTCTCACTTGAGAAACAAATGCTGTTAACTTTGTTGAAGATTTCACATGCTGGCAATAATTCCGTAGAAAACCATTTATAATGGATCACTTTACCGAAAGCTGGTGCTTGTAATTGTTTATGGATCAATATACACTACAGGACTTTCACCAAAAACAATTTCAAATAATTTTCTCATTCATATATTGTTTTTTTAATTCATCACCATACATACAATTAGTAGACGATTAAGGACAACATAATTTCAAAATACTCTGAAAAATTATACATATGTAAATTCTCTAAAAGCAAAGTAATTACTAATTTATTCTTCTGTTACTGTATCTCTAAATCAGTACAAAAACAACAAAACCCACACATAAAACCTTTGTGTCATTTTTTGTTTACATACAGCCAATCTTGCATTCCTGACAAATTTAAAACATTCTTTAAACTTAATCATTCTTTGGAAACTGACCATGAGTGAGAAATATGGGAGCTGTTATAGGGTAGTGAGTAGAGGGATTTGTTGCCAATCTTGTAGGAAATATTTTCACTGGGGGGAGGGGGGGGGGGGGGGGTTGCAGTGGGGAGAATGTTGGGAGAACAGAAGAGGCCCTCCTCTGGAGGCACAGTTGGAGGAAGCAAGGAAGGGAGATAGGGGGGAGGAGGGTGGTTGGGAACTGGCAGCTGGTAGGAGGATAGGAAGAAAGAGAATGCAATCTGACAGTTTTATCATCAACACCAAAACCAGGTATCTACCACTGCCAGAGTTAACTGGAGAAGAGCCTCAGGTAGAACGAGGAGCAGAAAATGTGCACACCAAGGCCAAGGAGCCTAGGAGTGTACAAAGTGTTAGGAAGCAGAAAGTGCTGCTACTAGGTAGTAGCCATGGGTGAGGTGTAGGCCCTCAGTTACAGGGAAGTGTAGGGGCAGCATACCAGGCCACCAGTATCTTGAAGCCAAATGCAGGCCTAAGTCATGTGATAGTGCACTTATGGACTTCATGTAAGGACTTTACAAAAGAGGACCATGTAGTGATAGTGGGTGGGGTGGGAAACAGTTTGGACAGGGATGGGGCATATGACATAAATGGTGACCTGGACAAGATAGCTTCCCTCACTCATGTCACCAACGTACACTTTGTTGAGCTGTTCTGGCATCATGATTGGATACACCTTGATGGAGCTGTGAGGCAAATCAAGGTGGTGTTAGGAATGGCTCTGAGGGTAGCCAACTTTGCTCATGTTTCTTTGGTGCCTATCGGGACTATCAACAGATGGGGTTTCACTATGCATGGCCTACACCTAAACAGGTCTGGGAAGGGAAGATTTGCACAGCTGATTCATGAAAGTATAGGAGGTGGATCTTGGGCCACATATGGTCAAATACTTGTTGTCATGGGTAGGAAAAGTAAGTCTTTTTTAGGATGAATCCAGACAACAGGTTCCCCTGCCTAAAGAATATCTCCAGTACTTTAAAAAAAACTGAAACAATCACTTACAAGACAGATTTTAACACTCCAAATATCGCACATACCAGATGTCACAAAGAAAAACAAACAATTGTAGAGTAACATGGGGCATTTCACAGACTTAACAATCCTCCATCAAATCATGCAATCAATAAAACATGAAATACAACTATTAGAAGTTGAGCTCCTATCTTTGAACTGCACAGTAGTTTGTGTTACTGAGCACTGGTGTAGAGAGACAGAAATCCAACATGTAGTGTTATCATCGTGTGAAAGGCCAAACTCTTGCTGCAGAAGTGCTCCAACGGGTGGAGAACCATGCATTTCTATCAGAAAAGGAACACAGTTCAAATCAAGACATGACATCAGTACAGCAAGTGAAGACAAACACTTTGAAATAGCTATTGAATTAACAGGGCTTGATATCACCAAGAAATTAATCATATTATGTGTGTTTACATCTCCCAGTGGTAGTGTGGACACTTTTTTCAATAAATTAACAGAAGTTCTAGATAAAGTCTCAAGTATAAAGGCCAACACAATTCTGGGGACATTAACATCAACACTAGTATCATAAATGAATCCAGCAGCACCCTCATAAATATCCTTCAAAGTTTTGGCATGTCCCTTTTGGTCAATAGTGCAACAAAGGTTAAACAATGACTACATCAGTAATTGGCCACAAATATGGACAGGGCAAAATTTGATGTAACTGTAAAAGATCTTGGACTATCAGACCATCTACATCAAATAACAACAGTAAAATCAGGCATAGAATCATTCCCTAAACTACAAGCCTACAAACGACATCTATCAGAAATCAAAATAAAAGATTTTTCAAAGGAACTAGCAAAACAAAACTGGGATGAAGAATGTAAGGAAACCAATGTGAATATGAAATTCTCCACACACTGTTTAAATTGAATTTTGAAAAGGCATTTCCAAAAGTATGAATGTCTGTATCAACATCTCACAAAAACCGATGGATAACAGCAGGTATTAAGAAATCCTCCCAAACACTTAAATACCTCAGTCCCATGAAAAAGAGTTGCAATGATCCAGAATTCTTAAATTTCTATCATAGATACAAAAGATCTATAGGAAGGTGCTGACTGCTGCAAAAAAGTCATTTAATGACAAAATAATATAAAATGCAGAGAATGAAAGCAAAGCAGTCTGGGATGTTATAGAAAAGGAAATGGGGAGAGGCCAAGAAGTGCAGAATAACATATTTCTAAGGGAGGAGAAAAGGTAATAAATGATCCACAACACTTAGAAAACTATGTAATTGAGCATTTTTCAAGTATTGCAGAGAAGTTACAACAAAAATTCCCCAAAACAAATATAACACCTGTAAATAATGTTGCACTAAATACAATGATGTTACTTCCAACCACAGAGAATGAAGTCAATAAAACTGTTCAAAAACTAAAACAGAAAAGGTCAGTAGGCTTATATGAAGTACCAATGTGTTTACTGAAACAATGCATAGAGATTACACAAGGGCCCTTAATAAATATAATAAATGAATCCTTCACATCAGGGACATTTCCAGAGCACTTAAAACAGGCAAGAGTTGTACCTTTGCTTAAGTAAGGCAATGCAGGAGACATAGAAAATTCCTGGCCCATTACCCTGCTGTCACCATTCTAAAAAATAATAGAAGCAATTATCAAAGACAGATTAATGAATTACCTGAATAAATGCAATCTTTTAAGTGAATCACATTTTGGTTTCTGAAGTGGCAAAAATACAGAGTCAGCCATAGTAGAATTCACAAAGCTTGCACTTGATGGTCTTGGCAAAGATGAGTGTGTGACAGGCATATTTTTTGATCTTTCTGAGGCCTTTGATACAGCTGACCACAAGATTCTATTAAATAAATTAGAAGAATTAGGAATAACAGGGGTAGCTAATGACTGGTTTCAACCATAACTAGCAGATAGGATACAAAGAGTAGAGATAACACATATTTCAAATAGATCTAAACACCTAGTAAAACACTTATCAGAACCAAGGTAGCATATTAGGACCAATGCTATTCCTGATATACATCAATGACATTGCCAGTAGTGTTATTCATGGTGAAAATATTCTCTTCGCTGATGACAGCGATATTATAGTCACTGAGAAAACAAGAGAGCTTCTTGCAGAGAAAGCAAATGAAACTCTCAAGGAAGTTTACGATTGGCCAATAAGCAATAAAGTGACGTTGAACATAAAGAAAACTAATGCCGTGAATTTCAGTTTGTAGACAGAAAATGACAATATTAAATTAAATGTAGATGGCACCTCTATAGACTGCGTAACAAATGCAAAATTTCAAGGAATGAATATTGATTCTCAGTTGAAGTGCTGTGAACACACAAAGGTACTTGCAAACAGGATGTCATCAGCATGTTATGCCCTTAGAATCCTATCATCATTGTGTAACATGCAGTGTCTTTTAGTTACGCACTATTCGTATGTACACTCAATTCTTAGCTATGGCTAAGGAAGCTCAAAACAGCAAAGCTGCGATGCTAGGCACTGTGCCACTGCTTTGGTTCAACTATTTACTTGCTGAAAGTCACATAAAATACAAAATTGTTAACACTTTTGTGGCCACTTGTCACCAAATTTTGTGCACATAATCTTCAGTCTTTATTATGATGGTTGCATTTCCATTATCAGCAGGCAGTACCAATATACTCTTGTCGGCATTAAGACTCTTGATCATTTTTAACTATTCTTTCTTCAGGTTGAAAACAGGTGGATTTTCTCTCTGCAGTATCCCGTTTCAATGCATATTTTCTCAGCTCTTTTACAAGGAAGGGTCTGAATGGCTGCTTCGGTATAAGCAATGATATTCTCGGTAGGTATAGTTCTCCGGATGATAGTGCAATTCCCTCCTTTTTCAAGGACAGGCTGTTCCTTTTTGGTAAATTGTCGTTTGGTGACATGTTGGGAATCGCCTTGTCACTCTGCTTCCTGCATCTTGCAAAATTCTCCTTCTGTCACTCAGTGCAGTGGTCGATTTCGTGGTATCTGCTCCTGTGAGTGATGCTGTCAGTCTTGTCCCAATTGTCTTGATGCATACTGCTTCTTAATTGACAGAAAATGTCCAAAAGTTCCTTGTTCTGTCTTGCCAAGTGTCTCTGTGTTGCATGAATTCATTCATGAAGCAAAGCTCATTTCATTCTGTTGTAGATGCAATGTTCTTGGGTCGTGGTGATTTGGCACTTACATTTCAAGAACTTTGGTGTGACACCTTCATGCCAGCAACTCAATGGAAAGATGAGAGAGGACATCAATCGTGCTTTCTTCTTCTTCTGTTGTTGGTCAAGGTGTTGGTACAGTCCAAAAATCTCGCCCCTGCAGAGGTGTAGTTGAAAATTGTTAAAGCTTTCATGGCCACTTGCTGAAAAATTGCCTGTTGGCTTTTATCTCTGGTTCTTTGGCCAACATTGGTGTGATGATTTTTCTGAAGTTTCACCAGCATGAGTAGCTGGTAATGACAAAGCTTCACCCTGCATTGTTAGTGGTGGACTAGAGTCAAGATTGCAGACACCTGTTATATGTACTTGGCGTGCCACCGTCCAACGATTTTTCCATGGTCATTACGCTGCGGCAGTTCTCCCCTTGATGTCGTTCTCTACAGCATGGGAATCCAGGATCCATTCAGCTTATGGCTTCTATCTTTCCTGTTGAAGCTATTGTCATTTTTCTGTAATTCTAAAGCTTCCCTAGACAAGCAGGTGTAATAGCATTCCAGGGCCAATCTTACTATCACTTATAGACTCCAACAGCTAGTTGCAGTACCAAGGTTGAGAAAAAAGTATATGAATTGGTTAGCTGATGCACTGTCATTCCTTTGTAAGATTTCAGTTTCAGTTTGTGCTCAGTTCTGAGCAGGTGGTACTAACAAAGCAGTCTGAAGTGGTAAATGGCACAACATTTTTGTCAGATTTCTTTTTAAGGCAATCACTGGTATAGCTCAGCTATGGCTGATATGCTGTCCACCTGGGAGAGTCTGAGGTTCAACCTGCAGTGTATGCAGTGCTTGGAGCCTGCCTCCAAGGTATTGGTTCCCTCTCAATGTTGCACACAGCACTTGAATTGCATGTGAAATGCACTGTATATCACACATGAAAATCCTTGTTTCAATGTCCAGAAATAGGAAGAGTGTTTGCGTTACATTAGTCATTCTGTTTTAAGACTCAGCTGACACTATCACATCAGAAGTATCCAGACAACCTACATAATGTAGAATTGACCACTAAATATCGCAAGAAGCAGACCAGTATAAAAGGAGGTGGGGAGTATTGTGTTATCAGTAGAGAAGCAGTAACAGCAGAATGGGTCATTCTGCAGAGCTCAGTGACTTTGAACATGGACTATTCATTCAATGTCAACTGAGTAACTAATCCACAAGAAACATTTAAACCCTTCTAAAGCTGTCCAGATCTATTGCGTGTGATGTGACTGTGAAGTGGACAAGTGAAAAAACCACAGCTAAGCCGAGATAAGGCAGACCTCATTTACCGACAATCAGGGACTGTCGAGCACTGCTGAAGGTGGTTGTAAACAACTGCCTGAAATCAGCAGGCGAAATCATTTGCACCAGGTGAAGTATGCAGCACAGACTGTACTAGACTAGTGTATTGTGCTTACTTTCAATCCATCGTGTTTTACAGCATAGTTTTCTGGGGTAAAACTAAATCAAGCTTAATAGATATCGTCAAATTTCAGTAAAGAGCTATACGAATCATAACACATAATTCTCCAAGAAATCATTGTAGGCCCCTTTTCAAACAACTACAGATACTCACAATACCATCACTGTATATATTTAAAAGCATTCTGTGTACAAGAGCACATATGAAAAATCTACATACAAATGAGCACTGCCACAATTATAATACTACAAGTTGTAAGAATTTGTAAGTAGAAAGGGTAAGGACAACACAAACCCAAAAGCATGTAAATTATTTTGGAATAAAACTTTACAGTGCTTTGCCAGTGTATGTGGAAGAAATAATAGACAAAGTAAAATTTAAGACCGAGTTTAAAAATTACCTTTTAAGCAAAACTTTCTGTGACATAGATGAGTACTTTGATTGTCTGTAAATTTATTGCCAAAAATTTTAATTTATACGTCTAAATTTGTACTATAAAAATGCCTTGAAAGTGATATTCCATTATTATGTTTGTAGTACTTGTACTTGTATGATAACTATGATAACTACATCATGTAAATGATTTACAGGAAGATAATAAAATGAAATGAGATGAAATGGAATGAAAAAGTGCTGACAGCAGTCCAGATAGTGCAATGACTGTGTGACGTCACAAGCGAGTGACTGCGTGTGAGATCGCTCTTCAAGTTTTTATATATTTTTAGGTTTCAGATACATATTTTAATGGTGTTTGTGATAATATTTACTATATAAGTGACTTATTAGTGGTTTCTTCATTCACCTCTGCCTTTCTTGTGTTGTGACCTGATATTTGTGAATGTTTCGTATCGAGCAACGTAACCTCTTACCTGTGTTTACATTCCGTGCTGACCAGTTGCAGCTGTAGCGGCGCATCAAAAGCTAAGTACTAATTAATTGTTTGTGTATAGTGGTTTATTTAGGAACTTTAGTAGTCTTCAACCAGTGTTTTTTGTGTTTTCTGGTGAAATAATTTCAGAAGAACCTTTTGGGAATTGTTTTCAGCTTCATTACTGTGTCATTAGACGTTTGATTCTCTTTCTGTATTAGTCTTTCATTATATTCACATTTGTTGTTTATTAATACTGTTAATAATAGTAGTTACTTCCCTTGTAGAGTAAGTTTGTAATTATTGTAGTCACGTTTTTAACATCTTCTTTTTGTAGTAGTGGAACTTAGAAAAAGTAAAATTTTACCATGAGTGAGAAGTGTGGGCTTTGCCATAGGTTCGTGAGTAGTGGATTGCGGTGTGAGACTTGTTCGAAGTATTTTCACTGGGGGGAATGCAGTGGGGAAGCCAGTGGGCATTCTGGTGAGATCCTCTCCTGGAACTGCAGGTTATGTAGCCAGAGTAAGTTGATAGAGGAGCAGGAGCATTAGATCTGTGCCCTTCAGGTGCAGTTGAAAAACGCACAGGAGGAGCTAGATAGGATGAGGAGGGAGAAGGGGGTTGGGGAATGGGAGCTGGCCGTTGGCAAGAGGTCTGCTAGGAGAAGAAGATTTTCAGATAGTTTTACTATTGGTGTTTACAATAGATATGACCAACTGTCAGAGTCTAGTGGAGAGGAATCTCTAGTAGCTGTAGATGTAGGAAGTATGCAGCAGATCTTAATAGTTACGGTGGCTAGAACAGTTGCAAAGTTGAAGAGGAAGAAGAAGGTTCTGCTGTTAGGTAGTTCTCATAGCAGAGGTGTAGGCCAGCAGTTGCAGGAAGTGCTGGGGACTGAGTACCAGGTCACCAGCATTTTGAAGCCTAATGCAGGATTGGCTCAGGTGACTGTTAACATAGGGGGGTTATGTAGGGATTTTACTAAAGAGGATCAGGTAGTGATTGTGGGTGGGGCTGGTAATAGTATTGATAGGGATGGGGAGTATGACATAGATGGTGACCTGGAAAAGATAGACACTCAGACTGGCAACACAAATGTGCATTTCGTGAAACTGTTTCAGCGTCACGATCGGCATCATCTTAATACAGCCGTCAGGTGTAATAACATGAGACTTGTGGGTGCGCTGATGACAGAAAGCATGGGTCACATTTCAGTGGTATTGGTAGAGTCTATCAGCAGGTTGGGTTTCACTAGACATGGCCTGCACCTCAACAGGTATGGGAAGGGGAGGTTGGCAAAGCTTATAGGTGACAGCATAGGTGGGGTTAGTGGGATCACTCATGGGAAAATTCCTGAAGTAGTGGGTGTTAGAGCTGCACCTTTTTTAGATTGAAGTCAGCTGATAGGTATTCCTGCTTAAGGGAAATCTCTCTAACAAAGGAACTACTTTTGACAAAGCTTAGGTATCCGTGTAATGAGGGAATTAGTATATTTCATCAAAATATACAAGGCATTAGAGATAAAGTTAGTGAACTGCTTATAGATGTTGACTCTGAAATTGTTGGTATATCTGAACACTTCTTAAATAAGGAGATAATTCAGAGGCTTCCTTTACCAAGATACAGGTTGGCTGGCAACTTTTTGAGGAGCTCTTTGCGGTGTGGGGGAGTAGCCATGTATGTGAAAAATGGCATCCCATTTGAGTCAATTGATGTTTCAAAGTACTGCACTGAAAAGGTGTTTGAATGTTGTGCAGGTGTGGTTAAATTTAATGGAGCTAAACTTCTAACTGTTGTTATTTATAGATCCCCAGACTCCGATTTCACAACATTTTTGCTAAAGCTAGAGGAGGTTCTTGGTTCACTTTATAGGAAATACAAAAAGTTAGTTATATGTGGTGACTTCAATATTAATTGTATAAGTGATTGTGCAAGGAAGAGGATGCTGGTAGACCTCCTTAATTCATATAATCTTATGCAAACTGTATTCTTTCCAACGAGAGTGCAAGGGAACAGTAGAACAACCATAGACAACATTTTTGTTCATTCCTCATTACTAGAAGGGCATTCTGTTAGCAAAAAGGTGAATGGCCTTTCAGATCATGATGCACAAATTTTAACTCTAAAAGATTTTTGTGCTGCAACACGTGTTAAATATAGTCATCAGCTGTTTAGGACAGCTGATCCAGTTGCTGTAGAGACCTTTGTAAAGCTTATCAGGGAACAAGAGTGGCAAGATGTTTATAGCGCTGATACAGTAGACAATAAATATAATGCTTTTCTCAAGACTTTTCTCGTGCTCTTTGAAAGTTGCTTTCCGTTAGAACGTTCAAAACAGGGTACTAGCACAAACAGGCAGCCTGGGTGGCTGACTAGAGGGATAAGAATATCTAGTAGAACAAAGTGCCAATTATATCAAAACGTTGGAAACAGTCAAAATCTAAATGCAGCAGCCCATTACAAATAGTATTGTAAGGTGCTTAAAAATGTTATTAGGAAGGCAAAAAGTATGTGGTATGCAGATAGAATAGCTAAGTCTCGGGATAAAATTAAAACCATATGGTCAGTTGTAAAGGAAGTGGCTGGTCTGCAGAGACAGGTAGAGGATATAGAATCAGTGCATAGTGGGAATGTCCGTGTTACTAATAAGTTGCATATATGTACAGTATTTAATAATCACTTTCTGAATATAGCAGGTGAACTAAATAGAAACCTAGTCCCAACAGGGAATCATATAGTGCTCTTAGAAAAAAGTATTCTGAGACTGTTACCTGAAATGCTCCTCCATGATACTGACAAGAGGGAGATTGAGTTAATAATTAAATCCCTAAAGACCAAGAACTCTCATGGATATGACGGGGTATCTAGCAGAATACTGAAGTATTGTTCTATGTATGTTAGCCCAATATTTAGCCATATCTGTAACTTTTCCTTTAGGAGTGGTCGGTTTCCTGACCGATTAAAGTACTTGGTAGTGAAGCCACTTTATAAAAAGGGAGACATTGATAATGTTGACAATTTTAGATCTATTTCTATGCCATCAGTGTTTGCTCAAGTTATCGAGAAGGTTGTATATACAAGGTTACTGGAGAATTAAATTCACATAATTTGCTGTCAAATGTCCAGTTTGGTTTTAGAAATGGTTTAACAACTGAAAATGCTATATTCTCTTTTCTCTGTGTGGTTTTGGATGGATTAAATAAAAGGTTGCGAACGTTAGGTGTTTTCTTTGATTTAACGAAGGCTTTTGACTGTGTTGACCACAAAATATTACTGCAGAAGTTGGACCATTATGTAGTAAGGGGAGTAGCATACAATTGGTTCGCCTCTTTAAGAACAGAAAGCAGAAGGTAATTCTCCGCAATATTGAGAATGGTAGTGATGTTCAGTCCCAATGGGGCACTGTTAAGTGGGGTGTTCCCCAAGGGTCGGTGCTGGGGCCACTGCTGTTTCTTATTTATATAAATGATATGCCTTCTAGTATTACAGGTGATTCAAAAATATTTCTGTTTGCTGATGACACCAGCTTGATAGCGAAGGATCTTGTGTGTAATATTGAAACAGTATCAAATAATGTAGTTCATGAAATAAATTCGTGGCTTGTGGAAAATAATTTGATGCTAAATCACAGTAAGACTCAGTTTTTACAGTTTCTAACTCACAATTCAACAAGAACCAATATTTTGATCACACAGAATGGGCATATTATGAGCGAGACGGAACAGTTGACGTTCCTAGGCGTTCGGATAGATAGTAAGCTGTTGTGGAAAGCCCATGTTCAGGATTTTGTTCAGAAACTAAATGCTGCTTTATTTACCATTAGAACAGTATCTGAAATAAGTGACACTTCAACACGAAAAGTAGACTACTTCGCATATTTTTATATGTCGTATGGTATTATTTTTTGGGGTAATTCTTCTGATTCAAAAAGGGTATTTTTGGCTCAAAAATGGGCTGTTCGAGCTATATGTGGTGTAAGTTCGATAACCTCTTGTTGACCCCTATTCAATAGTCTGGGAATTCTGACATTGCCCTCACAGTATATATTTTCTTTAATGTCATTTGTTGTTAGCAATATTAGCCTATTCCCAATAGTTAGCAGCTTTCGCTCAGTTAATACTAGGCAGAAATCCAATCTGCATGTGTAATACACTTCCTTGACTCTTGTGCAGAAAGGAGTGCAGTATTCTGCTGCATCCATTTTCAATAAGCTACCACAAGAACTCAAAAATCTTAGCAGTAGCCCAAACTCTTTTAAGTCTAAACTGAAGAGTTTCCTCATGGCTCACTCCTTCTATTCTGTCGAGGAGCTCCTGGAAGAGCTAAAAAATTAAGCAAATTCTAGTGTTACATTGTTGATTTTCTTTATTTAAACTTATGACATGTCACCTGAATATGTTTTTTTATATTTAATTTTATCTGTTTCTAATATCGTGTTATAATTTCGTGTATTGACTCGTTCCATGACCATGGGTACTTCTCCTTAATTTGGTCCCATGGAACAATAAATAAATAAATAAATAAATAAATCAAGTTAAAAAGAATGGAGTACAACAGTCATGCAGCTCCTCACAAGCCTGACATTCCTGCAGTCAGTGCTAAGTGACACTGGGCAGCTGATGGCTCGACACTTTTGAGTGATGAATTATGCTGTAGTCTGTGGCGATCCGATGGAGAACTTTGGGTTTGAGGAAGGCTTCAAGAATTTAACCTGTCGTTATGTGTAGAGCCATTAGCTTTATTTATTATTTTTTTTATTTACTTAGCATCCTTGTATCTCATCATTATAAAAATGATATAGGATTTGTCATACATTGCCTAACATAGAAAATAGGACATGAAAAGGTTTACAATTGTATGTCCATAAATAAAATATTATTACATATAATATGAAACCATAAACATAACAACATTCATAATATGCTAAATTAGAATATTAAATGAATACAATTTAGTTTTCAATGAGCGTTTCGGGTCATTATGAGATCCCTTATCATTTAGCTACAGTATAGCAGGTCAGCAACTGGAAGCAGTTAATTCCATAAATTATCTGGGAGTAGGCATTAGGAGTGGTTTAAAATGGAATGATCATATAAAGTTGATCGTCGGTAAAGCAGATGCCAGACTGAGGTTCATTGGAAGAATCCTAAGGAAATGTAATCCGAAAACAAAGGAAGTAGGTTACAGTATGCTTGTTCGTACACTGCTTGAATACTGCCCAGCAGTGTGGGATCTGTACCAGATAGGGTTGATAGAAGAGATAGAGAAGATCCAACACAGAGCAGCGCGCTTCGTTACAGGATCATTTAGTAATCGTGAAAGCTTTACGGAGATGATAGTTAAACTCCAGTGAAAGACTCTGCAGGAGAGATGCTCAGTAGCTCGGTACAGGCTTTTGTTGAAGTTTCGAGAACATACCTTCACCGAGGAGTCAAGCAGTATATTGCTCCCTCCTACGTATATCTCTCGAAGAGACCATGAGGATAAAATCAGAGAGATTAGAGCCCACACAGAGGCATACTGACAATCCTTCATTCCACGAACAATACAGGACTGGAATAGAAGTGAGAACCGATAGAGGTACTCAAGGTACCCTCCGCCACACACTGTCAGGTGGCTTGCAGAGTATGGATGTAGATGTAGATGTAGATGTAGATGTAGATTATGATGAAGGAAATAAACTACTGTATATTGAATGTTGGTGATTTAAGTATTCTTTGACACTATAAAAACTCTTGCTAATTAAAATTTTTTAACATTATTTTTTGAGTATGTGGAATTTTGGTATACTTTTAATTTCCTTTGGTAGTGCACTAAATAAAATTTTTGGCTGATGAAGAACACTTTTTTGATACATAGCTTTTGTGTGACTTTCTCTATGAAATTCTTCTCTATTTCCCGTTTTGTAGTTATGAACTTGACTGTTTAACAAAGAATGTTCCTGGTGTGCCTTCATAAAACATATACTTTCATAAATATAGATACATGGTAGAGTCATGATTTGTAGTTCCTTGAAAACTTTTTTACATGTTTCTCTGTGTGTCATACCTCTGATTATCCTTATTGCCCTCTTTTGAAGCTCAAATGAGTGTTTGGCCAAACTGGTATTCCCCCAAAACAATATACCATATCTTACTGTGCAATGTATGAGAGCAAACTATGAACATAACACTGCATCAACACTACCGGAAATTTTTAGTATTCTAAGAACATAACAATACTGACTTAATTTTTTGTTTAACATTTCTGTGTGCTTCTCCCAAATTAAATATTCATCTAGCCATTATCCTAAAAATTTAGTATTGGGGTGTTTGTTCTATCTTACACTGCCCAAGTTCTACAGTTAGGTTAGATTTTACTTTGTTTGTTGTATGTCTGAAAGTATGGAGGAGGTGGTGTTACAGTATGTGGATGTTTTTCATGGTTATGATGTGGTCCCCTTATTGTGCTTAATAAAATGGTAAATGTGGAAGAGCATGGAGATGTTTAGAGTTTTGTGCATTGTATGCAGCACGGGAACAGTTCAGGGATGATCATTGTTTGCATTATGACAATGCACCCCATCATAAGGCAGCATCTGTGAGGCAATGATTTGTGAATGATGTTGTGATCTTCAGTCCAGAGACTGGTTTGATGCAGCTCTCTATGCTACTCTATCCTGTACAAGCTTCTTCATCTCCCAGTACCTACTGCAACCTACATCCTTGTGAATCTGTTTAGTGTATTCATCTCTTGGTATCCCTCTACGATTTTTACCCTCCACGCTGTCCTCCAATACTAAATTGGCGATCCCTTGATGCCTCAGAACATGTCCTACCAACCAGCTGGTCCCTTCTTCTAGTAAAGTTGTGCCACAAATTTCTCTTCTCCCCAATTCTGTTCAATTCCTCCTCATTAGTTATGTGATCTACCCATCTAATCTTCAGCATTCTTCTGTAGCACCACATTTTGAAAGCTTCTATTTTCTTCATGTCCAAACTATTTATCGTCCACATTTCACTTCCATACATGGCTACACTCCATACAAATACTTTCAGAAACCACTTCCTGACACTTAAATCTATACCCGATGTTAACAAATTTCTCTTCTTCAGGAATGCTTTCCTTACCATAGCCAGTCTACATTTTATATCCTCTCTACTTCGACTATCATCAGTTGTTTTGCTCCCTAAATAGCAAAACTCCTCTACTACTTTAAGTGTCTCATTTCCTAATCTAACTCCCTCACCATCAACCGACTTAATTTGACTACATTCCATTATCCTTGTTTTGCTTTTGTTGATGTTCAACTTATATCCTACTTTCAAGACACTGTCCATTCCATTGAACTGCTCTTCCAGGTCCTTTTTTGTCTATGATAGAATTATAATGTCATCGGCAAACCTCAAAGTTTTTATTTCTTCTCCATGGACTTTAATTCCTACTCCAAATTTTTCTTTTGTTTTCTTTACTGCTTGCTCAATATACATATTGAATGACATCAGGGAGAGGTTACAACCCTGTCTCACTCCCTTCCCAAACACTGCTTCCCTTTCGTGTCCCTCGACTCTTATAACTGCCATCTGGTTTCTGTACAAATTGTAAATAGTCTTTCGCTTCCTGTATTTTACCCCAGCCACCTTCAGAATTTGAAAGAGAGTATTCTAGTCAACGTTGTCAAGAGCTTTCCCTAAGTCTACAAATGCTAGAAATGTAGGTTTGCCTGTACTTAATCTATCTTCTAAGATAAGTCGTAGGGTCAGTATTGTGTCACATGTTCCAACATTCAACGGAATCCAAACTGATCTTCCCTGAGGTCGGCTTCTACCAGATTTTCCATTTGTCTGTGAAGAGTTCGTGTTAGTATTTTGCAGCTGTGACTTATTAAACTGATAATTTGGTAATTTTCACATGTGTCAACACCTGCTTTCTTTGGGATTGGAATTATTATATTCTTCTTGAGGTCTGAGGGTATTTCACCTGTCTCATACATCTTGCTCACCAGATGGTAGAGTTTTGTCAGGGCTGGCTCTCCCAAGTCTATCAGTAGTTCTAATGGAATGTTGTCTACTCCCGGGGCCTTGTTTCGACTTAGGTCTTTCAGTACTCTGTCAAACTCTTCATGCAGTATCATATCTCCCATTTCATCTTCATCTACATCCTCTTCCATTTCCATAATATTGTCCTCAAGAACATCACCCTTGTATAGACCCTCTATATACTCATTGCACCTTTCTGCTTTCCCTTCTTTACTTAGAACTGGGTTTCTATCTGAGCTCTTGAAATGGACTGGCTTGCTCAGAATCCTGACCTGAACCCTATGGAACATCTTTGGGATGAGTCAGAATGTCGAATTTGCTCCAGACCCCAGCGTCCTGCATCATTACATTTTCAGCTCTCAAGTAAGAATGGGCTATCATTCCTCCATGGACATTCACACACCTAATTGAAAGTGTAGTCAGCAGAGTTGAAGCTGTCATAAGAGTGAATGTTGGACACACCCCATATTAATGCCCCCTAATTGGTGTCTGCGTACTTTTGATCAGGTAGGGTAATTTGACTTCATCCAGTTGTCAGGGTGCTGATGGTAAATTAGACTGTATTCTTTGTGTGGCGGTGGTTTTGGTGTTGTTTTGCAGTCATAGGGGATGTGAGAAATGATGAAATAGTGTCTCCATTATTTTCTGTGTAGCTTCTTTGTACAGGTATGTGAGGTACGGGTCCAACAACTAACACAAAGCATATAGTCCCCCTACCCAATGTGGACCCCTGTTTCCACAAAGGCAAGAGTTTTCATTCAGCCAAAATAGTAGTTGTAAAGACACACCTGTCACAACATCACACTAAAAATTCAGTCGAATGATGTGGTACTTATTACTTTTATTTTTGTTGATCTGTATGTTTTCTTTTATGCTATATATTAGGAAGCTCATTTGTCTCTTTATCTCTGTCGCTGAACTCACACTCAGGTGTCACGGTAAGAGGAAGATGACGGCACTGGAATGACACAGCTACACATTTTATAAATTAAGGGCGCCATCATTGTCAAGGCGAGTAGCTTTAGTTTGGAGTTCCTGGCTCAGTTCCCATGAAAATGAATGAAAATCGCAACTTTCAAGTAAACATCACTGAAAGTCATCGAAATTATGACAAAAAAGTTTTACCATGTTTTTCCCAAAATTTCAAAAAGCAACAACAAAAATGGTTACCAGAAGTGCACAAATAAAATTACTTGTTTTCCACCCATCTTCATTTCTTTACGATCACGTTTCCTGAATTTTTCCATCATTTTTCGTGTATTTTCACTAGTTTTCAAGTTTTTCATCACTTTCTTCAAATTCGCGTTTTTAATGGCCCATTATTCCCCTATCATTTTTTCAAATTTTGTATTGCTTTAGCAATATTTAATTGAAATTTTGCAGTTTTTTTCATTTTCTTGGAAACTAAGCCATAGACCCCGAACTATAGTTGGTCAAAACAGTTTTTTAAGTAAACGATAATGAAAATGTTTCAAGCACAATAAATTTGAGGGGGATGTTCGGGTTGGTTATATCAAACAACCCCCATTTAGCAGTAGTTCATTTATTCACCCAAACACAAGCAAGGCTCACAAAGAACTGACTTGGCGGAAGAGATCAAAGAGATGCTCAGAGTTCAAAGACGAACGCATATTGATGCTGGTGTCGACCTCATCGGCCCCACATAGCCCCCCCCCCCCCCCCATCCCCCCCACAGTATGGAGTACTCCTGAGAGGCCGAGGGAGGGGTGACTAAGTTGTCAGCTGGGGTGGTCTGTGGTCCATGGGAGCTGGTCCACGGTCAGCTCGACAGTGTCGTCGGGGAGCTGTGTGGGTAGATGTCATGAAGGGAGGTTCGGCCAATGAACCTGGAAGTCGTTGAAGCGAGCCGGGCATCATATTGGGTGTGCTGGTCATGCAGTGACAGGTAGGCCGGCAATTTGCAGGTGGAACAGAGCGATGATGACGATGTCTTTGGTGGGTGTGGCGAACACACGAAGCATGTCGAGGTCGACGTTGGGTGGGAGGGGAACACATTTCACCAGGTGGCAGGGAATGGTGGAGGTTGTGTCGTGAACACTGGATGAAGAGAAACACACGACGAACAGTGTATAATCGTGCAGTATTATTGAGATGTTATGGATTATGTCCGGGGGGGAAGAGGCACAAACACCTCGAGCAAGGGCACATTCAAAATGAGGGGGCGTGAGAAACCTCGACAGGGTGAGGGTGGCAACGGTGGAGAGATCGAAGGGACCGGCGAAGGGCGCAGTGGCGAGGGTGTGATCGTAGGTAAGCTTGACGTGGGGGGCATGTGGTCACTCGACTTAGTGCGTGAGACCGGAGTAGAGGGCGAGGTTGGAGAAGAGCTTGACGATTGGGGCTGGAAGTCATGAGACCGAGTGTGTATGTCCGACGTGGAGGGAGTGGTCGGAGTGTAGTGGGCCACGACAGTGAGTGGGGTGGTCATGGCCTGAAGGCAGGTAGAAGAAGGCTTGACATGAACAAGCTTGAGTCTGTTGAGGGAGACTGTAACAGTTGAAGCTTTCATCTGCATGTCATAGGTGTTGGCTGAGTGCCGGAGAACTCGGTACAGGCCGGTATATGGAGGTTGGAGGGGAGTGCGGGCAGTGTCATCTCAGAGCATTGTCCAGAGATTTTGGGACGTGAAGCTTAGGACGGGAGTGTCTGGCGGGTGGAGGGATATGACTGTTGATGAAGTGGCGTCTGTTGCGGTCCACGAAGGAAGGTAAGTCAGACTGGGGGAGAGAAGTGGAAGGGCTCACAAGTTCGCCAGGGAGAACAATGTTCTGGCCATATACGAACTCGGCTATTGTGCCTTTGAGGTCTTCCTTATAGATCGCACGAATGCCGAGTAGCACAAGGGGAATGGCCTCCATCCATAGAGAGTCGTCGCATCGAAGAGCTGCCTTGAAAGTGTGGTGCCACCGCTCAACTAGCCCATTACATTGCGGGTGATATGCTGTGGTATGGATGCGCCGGATGCTGCAAATATTAGAAATGTTGTTGAACAGGGCCGACTCAAATTGT
This sequence comes from Schistocerca piceifrons, assembly GCF_021461385.2. Taxonomy (NCBI): domain Eukaryota; kingdom Metazoa; phylum Arthropoda; class Insecta; order Orthoptera; family Acrididae; genus Schistocerca; species Schistocerca piceifrons. Next base: position 644,242,514 of record NC_060142.1, read on the forward strand.
CTGCCCTGGTCAGTCATGATGATAGCTGGACATCCGAAACGCGATACCCATGGACTGATGAAAGCTCCAGCAACAGTTTTTGCCGTAATATTGAGGAGGGGGACAGCCTTGACCCAGCGAGTTGTTCAGTCGACAGACGAGAGAACATAACGAAACCCATTAGAGGGGGGGAGAGGGACAACAATGTCAATATGAATATGCAGGAAACGCCCAGGAGGGATCGAAAAGTGGCGAGGAGGGGGGGGGGGTGAAGTGTGTTTGTGTGCTTTGCAGCGTTGGCATGCAGGAGTGTGCCCATTGCTGGCAGTCCTTGTTGACATTTCTCCACACAAAGCACTCTGCTATGAGGCGGGCAGATGCACGAACACCGGGGTGGGCTAAATTATGCAATGCGTTGAAGACAGCTCGACAGAGCGTGGTTGGGATGAGGGGGCATAACGTGCCCGTACTGTCGTCACACCAGATCTCACAGAAATGCCAGGGAAGGTGGTGCAGACGAAATGTAGTGGAGAGGTAGAATCTGAAATCAGGTTTTGTGTTTCCTCGTCAGCGGGTTGGAGGTTAGGCAGTTCAGAGAGGTCTAGCAGCGAATGGACGGCATCGACTCATGAAAGGAAATCAGCAACTATATTGTCAGCACCCTTTATGTATCTGACATCGGCGGTGAACTGAGATATGAAGTCCATGTATCTGAAGCAGTGAGGAGATGGGTCAGTTGGTGGGTTTGTAATGGGAGCAGCCAGGGGTTTGTGGTCTGTTAAAGCATAAAAGGGCGTCCCTCAACGTCAGTCTTAAAATGCTTGATCGCTTCATAGACCGCGAGCAACTCCCTGTCAAACGTGGAATATTTCCGTTGTGCATTGATGAGCTTGCGCGAGAAGAGCTGCAGAGGAGAAGTTTGGCCGTCGATTGTCTGGCTAAGGACAGCGCTCATGGCAGTATCGCTAGCGTCTGTGGTGATGAAAAGCTGCACATTGGGATGAGGATGTGCGATGGTGCAGGCCTTGGCAAGATGATTTTTGAGGGCAGTGGAAGAGTCAGTCATAGCAGGGGTCCTTGGAATGGGCTGAGATCCAGAAGTGTTGGTGCCTGCCAAATCATCCGTCAGTAGAGCCTGAATCTTCGCAGCCTGAGGTAGATGTTGGTGATACTAATTAACCGTCCCCAGAAAGCGCCAGAGCTCTTTGAATGACGAAGGTCTGTGTGGGTTTAGTATTGTTTGTACTTTCTCAGGGGGCGGTGAAATGCCATCAGCAGAGCCCTGAAAACCAAGAAACGTGACAGCGGGTAGATGTAGCTGCAATTTGTCCTGGTTGGTCTCAATGCCTGCTGCCGCAAGAGTGTTCATAACAGTTTGGACATGTCGAATGTTGTCCTTGATGGAGGAGCTGAACACAAGAATGTCATCAAGTTAAGCAAAGCAGAATTTTAGGTCGAATAGCACTTCATTGATGAAGCACTGGAAGGTTTGAGTTGCGTTTTTTAGACAGAAAGGCATGAACCGAAACTGCAATAACCTGATGGGGTGGTGATTGCTGTCTTCTCGATGTCTTCAGGTGCCATGGGGATCTGGTGGTAGGCCCCTTTGCAATCAATGACACAGAATGTGGTCGCACCTGCGAGGGAGCTGGTAAAGTTGGCAATGTTCGGTATGGCTTGGTGTCCATAATTGTTCATGCATTTAGTCCATTTTAGTCTCTGCACATGCGCTAGGACCCGTCTTTATTGGGTGTCATATGTATGGGCGTAGACCAGCTACTGGCAGAGGGTTTGATGTCATTGGAGCTTAGTAGTTCAGAAATGTGTTTTTTAAGGTCGGAAAGGCGCTCGCGACAAAGTCGACGCGGTTTACTGGAGCTCGGGGAACCTGTCGTGAGGGGAAACTTGTGAACCGTGCTGTTGGTGATGACTGAAATGTTGCGGGCAGCAAGGGAGGCGGTTTGTTTACGATGTGTGGCAGGTGAGGCGTAGTCATGGTGTTTGGAGCCACTCAGCGGATCCGACGGGAGCCGAGGCGGTGAAGTGTCCCAGGAGGCAACGTGACAAGACGGCCGCCAGCCCGAAGCAGTGGCACCGTGGTCGGGTGAGCTCGGTAGAGCTTGTGAGCCGTTGGTGAGTCCATTGTCCGAGGGCGCGGCCTGTGGCAGCATAGTCGCGGGCGAAACGCTTGGCGCGAGTGCACTGTTTGTGTTGTCAGTGGCAGTCGCACGGTGGCGCGCAGTTGCTGAAGTTGCATAGTTTGAGGTGCTGTCCGCAAGGGGCGGGGTAGGAGCCGTCAGTTCGGGAACACGTGATGCTCGTCGCGCATGGGCACTTGTGTACAGCCGAGTGTCAAACGCTGCCGTGTTAGGAGGGTGTGACCCTACGGAGCTGTCAGTACATGTTATGGCAGTCTTGATAGCACAGCTGTGAGGGGTAGCGGGAGGTAAACACATGGAGGCTCGATTGCTGAGACTGCAAGCAGATTAGGCGCACTTACTGACCTTACTTTGTCCTTGCTGTAGTGTCTGTAATTCCTTCGCTGCATCTGAGAACTAGAGCTGAGTTTCGTGGAGCTGGAGGGAGAGCTCGAAGTTTTCCTTGCATAGACGAGTGACGTTTTCAAGCTCGACAAGGCACTTGTACGTTGTTTCTTGTAATGTCGTCGACAGAGACGAGCATGTGCAGATGAGATGAACCCAGACCGATGTGTCACGAGGGGTTTGCTCGACAGAGCACTGGGGAAGTGAGTCTTGGACGGGTGATGAAACACGGTGTTTCGCACTAGGTTGGTGAAAGTTTGTGGTGTCGCAAGAAGTCAATGCCTAGTATAGGTTTGTCAGATTCGCACACTAAAAAAGCCCACTCGAGTTTGCAGTTGGCGGAGATTGAGACATCGTGGGAAGTTGAACCCGAGCATTGTAGTTTAGTTGAATTCAAGCTTGCAGTGAAGTATGATGGGGGCGGATGTTCGACGACGCTAAGGATGTAGGCTGCAGAGAAACATCGGCGCCTGTGTCCACTAGGAAAAGGTATCCCGACGAAATGTCTTTAATGTAAAGCCGTCTGTAATTATCCGGTCATTCCCGGACAGAATGGAGCACTGGGGGGTGCCTGTCATGTTGTGCACACCCGGACCTACCTGTGATTGGTGTTTGGGAAGTAGCAGGGTGGTCTGCAGTCCCGTGCTACCTCACCAAATCGTGTGTGGAAGTAACAGTATGGGTAGTGCGGTTGCATTTCGTGCGGAAAGTTCGTTGCCAGTGGCGGTGGCCAGCGTTCAGTGGCTGCAGCAGGAGGGGGCGTGACCGTGGGTGGAGCCGGTGGCATCCCACTTGCTTGTTTACTGCTTCCCGGAGCGAGCGCAACGGTCGGCACAGTATGGCCCTGGCTGCGTCCAGCCGCAGGGCGATGAGCCTGAACCTAAGACTTGTCAGGTAGGCAGTGGCTGGCGAAATAGAGCAGTGATGCCTCACCTAGCTTGTCAGCAATTGTCATTCTTTGCTCGACAGGTTCAGGAGACCTCTGAGCCAGAGCAAAGCGGATGTGAGGAGATAGTTTATCTGACCAGATGACGAGGAGAGCTGTGTCAGAGAATAGATCAGCGCTGACCAGGGCACGTAGCCGTCTCCAGAGCTGGGAAGGATTGTCGTTGCCTAGTTGCTCGATGTGGAGCACTTGCTCCTATTGCTGCCTCAGTTGAGCGTGCAAGCCAATGTAGAACTGTCTTTTTGGCTAGAGTGTACCAGTTAGATGAGTCCAGGGCATCAACCAAGTCAGTAATCAAGTCCTGGTCATGCAGGTGGGTAATGAGGCACAGAAATCTGGTTGACTCGCCGAGTTTGTAATGGTCGAACACTTCGTCCACAATTTTGAACCAGGTTGTTGCTCTGTCGGGATTAAACGGCGGCAGCATCGGTAAGCATTATAGAATGTTCGGAAGAACAGGTTGAGTAGAGTTTGTCGGGGAACTGCCTGAATCGAGCTGTTGTTGCTGCAGTACTTCAGAAGAGTGTGCCTCAAGGGGATGTGGCAATGACGGCTGTTCGGGTGGCAGTGTGAAAGTGACACTTTGTGGTTGAGCACGGTCCATCGTGATGCGGAAGGCCGACGTGGGTGAGACACCGTAATGTGTCGATTGTGGTTGTGGAAGCCCAAGTCATTGCGAGTGTGTTCAGATTGACGCGTCGTGGAAGACCGATGCGGATGAGGCACCGAGATGTGCCGAGAATGGTAGCGGAAGCTCGACTGGAGCCGGCGCAGGGTGACAGGTGAGAAAAAGTTCAAAGTTTGAGAACGCATGTTAGTCCGCGGAAAGCGTGACGTATGATCAGAGCCGGGGCCACCTGTGTTGCAGGGAGGCTGCGGAGGTGCAGGCCGTCCAGAAGCACAGTGTGGGAAATGATGTCGAATCTGGGATGGAATGTGTGAATGTTCACTGTTCATAGTCACTCCACTCAAAACGGTGTGCGGATCAGGTGAATGTTGTGGCACAAAACACTGAGGCATAGCAGTAGGACGGAGGTGGAGGTCAGGCACAGATAACGAGTTATGGTTCCTGTTGCAGGCCGAGGTATCAAAGTAGGAAGGCATGTGCTGATGCTGAACCGAGGCAGGCACGGATGTGGTCTGATACTGAGGAGGTTGACCAGTGAACGAAGCAGTTCCGGCCACATGGAAGGTATCCGCATGGTACTATATGGATTGCGGCGTGGCAAATCGTTGTCCTGGTGGTAGTAGGTTGTCCAATGTAGCATTTGCAGAAATTGGCATTGGTCCCACACTGCACAGAGATCCATAAGAGGTAACTGCACAGTCGATGAGGAAGGGCACATGTGGTGGTAACAAAGGCGTTTGATAGCCAGAGTCATGCACACTCCTAACCTCACTTATTGTTGCAGGCTCTAAAACGTCCGGCGAAATTGGCGTAATCGTCAAGTGAGAGGTATCTTGTTGCAGTCCTGGCGGGTGTACATCGTCCGCAATCCGCAACATGATGCATGTCGATCACAAAATATGGCATTAGGCGCTGGGAGGAAGTCATTGTTCGAATCCTGTGTCGATGTAATACACGCGAAAATAACCGATGCGGAGGTCGCGGACACAGTAAAATGGCGAAAACAGAAGACGTTAAAACTTGGGGTCACCTGTGAGGGGGATGTTCAGCTTAGTTACACCAAACAACCCCCATTTAGCAGTAGTTCATTTATTCACCCAAACACAAGCAAGGCTCACAAAGAACTGACATGGCGGAAGAGACCAAAGACAATGCTCATACTTGAAAGAAGAACGCATATCGAGGCTGGTGTCGACCTCATCGGCGCTACAAATTTAAACTGCAAACTCAGGTGGTAAGAAGTCAACATGGTCCAGCTGCAATCCCAAAACCTCATAGAATAGTCAGTACACTGGGGAAACTTCAAGACTCACATCTCCTTTTTTCCTTCTTTTCTATCTCAGTTTAATATTTACATCTTCAAAAAATTGAAATTCAAGACCCCCAGTGGCTTTAAAATACATTCAGCAGAATAATTTTAAATTCATTATTGATCTCAACACAAATTTTTCTCAATATTTTCTATTTAGCCGATCAACATCGAGTAACAGTACATAAAACATATATCTCTAGCTCATTAATTTCCTTAAATGATTGTACATGTGCTTTTTAATATAATTATTTACATAGAAAAATTATTAATTAGCAAAATTAAAATTTATTCATTAAAAATAGATACAAAAATATTTAATATAAAAATTTAAAATCAGTCATTAAGGAAACATAAAAAAATAGTTTTCCTAATTAAATTTGTTGTTATGAATTGATCAAAAAATAACGAAAAACGAAAACTGAAAATTGAAGAGATAGTAGATCCATTTGATAATTTGGATATGGGTCAGCCTGAAATAAAAACTGATGAAAATAAAAAAATGAACTTTCTGATGATGAAAAATGTGATAAAAATTGAGAAAAGATGATGATTTTAAAAATGTATGTAATTAAGAAAAGTTATAAAATTCTCAGATAATATTCCGTGTTGAGCATCATATGTTAAATCTTTTTCATACATAATTATTTATATAGTGTATCAGCTGGTATATTAGTATTAAAAGTTGCACATAATTACATTAACTTTTTTGTGTCACTACAATATTTTTTCTACATGTCATATTTATGAGAAAATTGGATCATTTGTCATAAAATTATGTGGATTTATATCACACCTCGTTTTAAAATCAAGAAATGAATTAAAACCCTTAAAAAAATTGTCTGGTAGCTCTAAATTCCATATTTCTTCCAGAAATATTTCATTTCTTCAATTTTTCAGATATAATGAAACTAATATCACATGATCATAAAATTATGTTGATGAGCAATCAGCTTGTTATTTTTATGACTGATCTGAAATACAACAAATATAAAATTATGGGAGACAGGAATACAGATAACTGTATACGCAACAAACTGTTCCCATAAATGTCTATACATACATATATTTCAGGACAAAGAAAGATACACATGTACACTGTACAAGATACAAAGGCTGACTGGAACATTAACATGGCAGCTCGTCAGAGCAGTTAGAGTTCAAAGATGGTGCTTTACATGGTCAGTGTGACCTATCTACGCCACACAGCTCCTCCTCCTCCCCCCCCCCCCCTCCTGTAGTAGTATGGAGTACGTCCTGAGAGGCCTGAGGAGAGGTCGTGTGGGCATTGGTGTCAGAGTGAGTAGTGCGAAGTGGCAGACGCATGACTGGAAGCTAAATCTCAGTCAGGGTGGCATGACGGGCTGCAGATCAACATCATAATCAGACAGCCAGCGGGGCTGGACGATGCGTAATCCAGCCCGAGAGTAATGGTGGGAGGGGTGTAGTATATAAGCGTGCCTGGCCCTAATACAGATCGAGCCATCCGAGGAGATGAATGCACAAAACCTAGATGGATCGCACTCTCGGGGGAGGAATAGGCTATGCACTATCTTGACATGTAGTTCCTCGTTGAGTGTCAAGTCTGCAGTGTCTCTAAGGAGTACAAGCACACGGTCATTGAAAGCGACAATCAACACGTCGACAACGCGGTTAGGTGGTACATTGCAGTGCAAGTTGAAAGTTGGGGAGCAAATCTCTCCAGTAGATGAAATGTCATCAAAACCTGTTCATGGAGTTGATAATGACATGCTTGGGAAACCCACGAACTGTGGTGATGAATCATCAGAAGGAGAAGACCCTACAATGGGATGAGCTAACTCGTTATCAGGCTTGGCAATGGAAAATTCGTCCAGATGGTCTGACTGGGATGGCAGAGAGGTGTTGGAGTCCACAAAAGTAGGCTTGAGCCTGTGTAGCGAAACGATCTGCAGGCGATCTTTGACCACAATGTCGAATGTCATCTCACGCCTCCAGAGTGCTTCAAAGGGGCCGAGGTATGGGGGTTGCAGGGGTTGTCTGATGGAGTTGTCCCTGAGCTTAACGTGGGAGCATGTGTTGATTGCAGTTGGCATGTAAGTGTGTGGCAGGGAATGACTGACAGGCGGGTGTACCTGTGTGTGTCTAAAGTGGATGCGCATTCTACTAATAAAGTCTGGGGAGGTGGGGAAATCCTTTGGTGCTTGAGGCAGGATAAGCTCCCCAGGTAGAACTGGTTTCTCGCTGAAAACGAATTTGGAGATTGTTCCCTATTAGTCAGGTTTAAAGATCGAATGGAGACTGATTAACACACAAGGAAGCATCTCAGACCAGCGGCAGTTGCGGCACCTGAGTGCTGTTTTAAGGGTGTGGTGCCATCGTTCCACTAAACCATTGCTTTTCGGGTGGTAGGCTGTTGTATGAATTTTTTTTAATACTGCAAAGATTACATAGAACTGTGAAAAGTGCACACTCGAACTGTCGACCCTGGTCGGTGGTGATGGTGGATGGGCAACCGTACCTAGTGATCCATGATGAGATGAATCCCTTGGCCACAGTTTCTCCTTTGATGTTGGGTAAAGGGACAGCTTCCGCCCAACGAGACATGCAGTCGATTGTGGAGAGGATATATCTGTGGCCCTCTGACGGTGGCAGAAGGCCAATAAGGTTGATATGTGCATGACAAAAACATCCTTGCGGAATGTCAAACTTGCCAAGGGGGGGAGAGGTGTGGCATCCGATTTTTTTGTCTTGGCAGGAAATGCAGCTGCGTGCCCAGGTTTGACAGTCCTGCTTAACATTTTCCCAAACAAAACGCTTGGTGATGAGTCGTGTGGTGGCACGGACGCCAGGGTGGGTGAGGTTATGCAAGGCATCAAAAGCTTGTCGGTGCAACTTGGGAGGGAGCAATGCCCACAGAATGCCAGAAGAAGAGTTGCACAACACTTCGTCTGAAACACTGGGGAACTTGGCTTTGGTAAACACAAGCGATGTCTGAGGATCCGTGAGGAGAGCTTGAGATTCCTCATCAGAGGACTGGAGAATGGCGAGGTCAGATAAATCGACGATGCGTGAAACAGTATTGATCTGTGAAAATAAATCAGCGGGGATGTTTTCTGTGCCTTTGATGTAGCGTACGTCTGTAGTAAATTGAGAGACTAGGCTGAAGTGGTGGAAATGCAGAGGGGGTGGGTCCTTGGGAGGATTGCAGAAGGCATCCGCCAGTGGTTTGTGGTCAGTAAGGATGAAGAAAGAACGGCCCTTGATGTCAGGACAAAAGTGTTTGATGGCTTTATAGATCGCCAGAAGTTCTCTATCAAAAGTGGAATATTTCTTCTGTGCTGTAGACAGTCTTTTAGAGAAGAAATGAAGGGGTGAGACCATGTCGCCTTTGCGTTGCTGAAATACTGTCCTGTCTGCGATGTCACTGGCGTCTGTAGTGATGAACAACTTGGCAGAAAGATCAGGGTGGGCGAGTACGACAGCGTGAGCTAACACTGTCTTTATAGCCCTGAAGGTCTCTAGCATAGGCTCAGTCCAACAGCTGGCTTAAGGCCCGAAGTTTGTTTGTTGGACAGCGAGTCCGTCAGAGGGGCCCGCATGTCGGCAGAAGGTAGATGTCGAGGTAGTAATTTACAGTACCCAGGAAACGTTGAAGTTCTTTGTATGTAGGCAGGGGTGGCAATGACGTGATAGCCTTCACGTGTAATTTGGGAGAACGTATTCCATCTGTGGAGACGGTGTAACCCAAAAATGTCACAGAACACTGGCGCAATTGGAATTTATCTTTGTTGACCTCGATACCATTGGAGTTCAAGGTCTGGAGGGCCTGGGATAAATTATCTTTGTGGTCCTCAGTAGACTTGATGAAAATGAGGATGTCATCCCGGTATGCAAAGCACAACTCGAACTGTCATAAGATTGAGTCAATGAAATGTTGCTACGTATGTGCCGCATTCTTTAAGCCAAATGGCATGAAGTTGTATTGGAACAAACCGAGCGGCATGATGATAGCAATCTTTGGAATGTCTCCCAGTGCTACAGGAATCTGGTGATAGCCACGTTTACGGTCAATCACACTGAAGATTGTGGTGCCCGATAACATATGGATGAAATTATTTATGTTCGGCACTGGGTAATTGTCCAGACGGTATGAGCGTTTAAGCATCTGTAATCACCACACATTCGAAAAGAACTATTGTGTTTGGTGATGAGGTGAATCAGTGAAGACCAATTGCTGTCTGATGGCTGTAGAATGCCTGCCTCCAGAAGTTCATTAATTTGCTGCTAGGCCATGTGCAACTTAATGGGGATGAGGCGTCTAACCTTGTGCCTAATAGGAGGGCTGGCAGTGGTAAATATCTTGTGTGTCATTCCATCAGTGATGGAAGAGACTGAGAACTGCACATGAGGCTTAGTAAAGTCCTGACGTGAAGTTTTGGGATGAGTGGTGTGATGAGGCATAGCCATTAGTACGAGTGGGAAAAGGCAGAACGAAAGTCACAAGCCTATTACGTGAGCGCGGCATGCACTTGTTTGGAGAGGTCAGCTGCACACACAGCATGGAGCGGATCGGGGCGCGCAGTGACTGTCTGTTGTTAGCTTTGCCTTGAGTAACCGGCGCAGGTGAGAGAGGCTTTGGCGTTGCACGGGGAACGGCGATGGCCACTGAATCACGTGGTTGGTGCGCGAGATAGGGGGAACATTTACCAACTTGTGGGGCAGCTGCCTGCGTGGTGGGCGTGTTCATATTGCACGTGACTGTCATTAGAAGCACTGTTTGAAACACATGGCACTGCACATAGCGGGCATGTGGCGGGTGCGGAGATCACTGAACACGAATCATCACACCCAATGAATGTTTTTGAACTAACCTGATGAGTGTCTGTGCTGGTGTCAGTTGATGAAGGTCGATCAGGTGAAGGAACTGTGGATTGCAGTTGCAGCAGCGAGGTATGAGCCAGGGTGAGCTCATCGAAAGTTTTAGCAATGTGTTGTTTCAACTCGTCGTTTTGCCAATGGAGTCGCACCGCTGTGTTGTACTCTGACTGTAGATTAGGGACGCAGGTCACAATTTTGTCTGTGAGGATGGAGCACCTTTGAACCAATTCACATGTCATGACGGAAATGGAACAATGAGCGTAAGTGCCTGAGCACGGTTTCTGAGTGTCAGAAGGGTGGTGTTGCACTGAACCTTGGACTATGTTCGGGGAGAGTCTGTAATGGGACAAGAAATGCATACTGAGAATTGGTTCGTCAACGTCGCCGATGTAAAAAGCCCACGGGAAACGTAGAGAAGGAGATAGATGCACCATAACTTTAGCAGAGCCGACAGTTTGTAATGTTGATTCGTTCACAGTGATTAGAAACGAGTTCGTCAGTGAAAAAACAAGATGAGCCAACGATGTAGGTATGATGGACACGTCAGCATCTGTGTCGACTAGGAAAACAAGCAGGGACGAAATGTCGGTCACGCATAAACGACCGCTCGGCCGAGAAGACGAGTGGACAGAGTGCAATATTTGAGGACGTCTGTGAAGTTCTCCACAGGACTTGGCGTCTTTTAGATCCTGCGGTCGGCGTTTGGGTGCTGGCAAGGTAATCTGCACTTCTTGGCCTCATTCTCGAAACTCTTATGGTACCAACAGTACGGATGAGCTGGATGTGGCGGTGGCGGTGATTGTGACAGTGGAGGAGGTTTCTCCTCATTGATCTGTTCCTGAATGTAAACCGGGGTGTATGATGCGTGCGATTCTTTAGTGCTCAGAAAGAGGAGAGGGTGAACGAGTGCGGCCCGGTGGTGTAAAGGCATGGAGGCGGAACGAGCCCTGCTCCTGCCCGCAGACAGCCCGTAAACAGGTGGTGTAGTGCCAACCAGTGGTGAGAGGTGTGCTGATCTGTGACGTGAAGGCGAGAGCCGATAGACTCAAACGAGTGTGGTAGCAGGTGTATCTGCAGGTTGGTAGTTAACTTGGCAGACCATACCACCCTCACTGTAATGCTCTGCATCATGTGTTCACTCACAAGTAGCCGAAGGCGGCGCCATAGTTGTGAAGGAGTGCAGTCCCCCAGGTGTTCCTCGTACAGGATCTTGATTATTAATTCCTGTGTCGAGCAGGCAAGTAGGTCCAATATTGTCTTCTTGGCGAACTCGTATTTTGGCGGCGGCGGTGGCGAAAAGAGGAGGTCACAAATTAAATCTGAGTGGTCACGGAGGTGCATGACGAGACATAGAAATTTAGAGTTGTTGTCGGTCACCTGATGTAACTCGAAAAGGTGCTCCACAAGTGCGAACCATGAAGCGGGGTTGTTCTCATATAAAGGAGGTAGCTTTGGCATCTGGCCGGGTCGGGGGGGGGGGGGGGGGGGGGGGTTACGAGGATGGCCTCGGTGTATCTTGGAACGCCTGCTGTCCCGTGATAGGATAGGCTGTCCTGTAACCTGGCACTACTGGTGCGGGCGTGTTACTAGCAAACATGTCTCGAACAATGGCCGGTTGCAATGCCCTGATGAGTCACGGAAGCACGACACGGCAGACACGATCGGTACTGTGGGAACGAACGGATGAGCGGCGCGTGATGTAGGCCCATAAAGTGGACCGGAGGTTAAAGGCACAGTAGGTAAATTGTCCACCTCGGAAATGACGTGGAAGGCTGGTGCGCCAGGCACAGACGGTACTGCGGAAAGAGCGAGTGGCTGTAAAGGTACGTTTACACTGGGATACATGTCTCGCGACACGTATGAGCGACATGTCAATTTGACATGTCGCGATACATCACCTCATACAAAAATTCACGGAACTTGTATGCGGACCCTCGAGCTCATACAAGTCGCGTATACATTTTGTATATCGCTTTTTGGCCATATACGCGACATGTATGAGCGACATTTGGAAGAACTCGCGCATGCGCAGTACTATCATGTCCTGTCGTCCTGTCGACTGCCGCTTATTTCGACGATTAGCGTATGCGTAGTACCAGGCTCTTTGGCGGCTGTTTGAGTTTTGAAGGTGCCGACTGTCGTTTCGACGTTAATGTATCTGCATAAAATATCAAAAAGTGCCATATGCAACATTATTCTTCGTGTTTGCGAGGCCATTGTGCAAGTTTTATCCCAAGAAGTGAAGGTAAAAGTTTTATATATATCAGAGTATGTCATACATTAAATAATTTTTTCATGCATCTGGCACGTATATCAATGTTTTGCTGTTATTCCGGCGGCCTCGCGTGATAATGTTGACAACGGATGCCGACAATCTTGTGTGAGACGTCGGCATTAGCAATCGCGCGACAATGCAAATGTTTTGTCATGAAATCTTCGTTTTACGAGGAATCCCCAGTGGCTAAAAAACGGAGTGTTACTGCCAACTGATCCTCTGGTGGAATCGCTTCCCGAAAGTTTGTGTTGGTTTTGGACACAAGAAGAGCCACAAGTGATAACAAACTGCGGAAATCCTCCATACTCATCCTAACATAATTTCTAAAATATGGCGTTAATTCGCGAGAAACTCTCTATGCCACCATCTACGCTTCCTCCGCCTTTTCTTCCTATCATTTTCCAAAAGAGCAAGTGTATCAGCACATAAAAATGTGAAAACTTCCAAATCGTCGTCGGAAGCTATCGCACAGTGATACATATCAACCAGTGTAAACGCACGCTCATACATGTGTGAGGTTGATACTTGTCAACTCATACAAGTCGCGATACATGTCGCAAAGTCGTATATACATGTATCTCATACATGTGCCGATACAAATCGCAGTGTAAACGCACCTTAAGATCGGAATCGGGGACCCCTGCGAGTGAGGGGGGGGGGGGGGGGGAGGTGCTAGGGGCGGGTGGTTTGGTACTTTATGTGGCAACAGCGAGAGTTTTCTGTGCACATCAGAAACGCACCCCGTGTGGTAGAACCATAAATCACTGGTGAAACCTGATGGCGGTCACATTAGCGGCCCTCACACGGACGCTCCTAACCGCGCGATTTAGGATGCGCCACGCAGTTCTGCACGCAAGAGCGCCCGTGTGATTGCAGATAAATTCAAGACGGAGGTTCGCGGTCAAGCAGGCGGTTAGACGCGCCCCGCTCTTGCCCGCCAGCGCATTCAAACTTAACACGCCTGGCGTGTGGCGTTCTCTCGTGTGCTGCTTGTGCTCCCCTGAGTTGCCTACAGCGACGTGAATTATTGTGCGCTCTCCAGCTGGTTGTTGTCAGTAACCGACAGTACTCGGCGCGATCATGGCGGATTCCTGTTGCTGGATGAAGGACTTTTTGACGGAATTTATAAACATCTAAAGAGAGCAACAGTGCTTGTGGAAAGTGAGATCAAAAGACTACATAAATAAGAATTTAAAGAACGAAGCTTATGATAAATTGGTTGCGCTTTGCAAACCAGTTTTCCCTGAAGCGAACTGCGACTTCGTTGCAAGAAAAATACAAATCTTATGGGGCTCATTTAGAAAGGAGCTGAAGAAAGTTTGTGACAGTAAGCGCAGTGGCAGTTCTCTTGATGACATTTATGTACCAACTTTGTGGTACTATGGCTTGATTTTATTTACTGTAGATCAAGAGCTTCCAAGTGCGAGTTGTTCGAACATGGATATTTCTGTGGGTGTGCAGAGCGGTATCTCTGACTGTGAAGATGACAATGGGATTGACAATGAAGGCAGTGATGAGGTCAACGAGGTTACGATTGACGGTGGAAGTCAACACAACACAATGAACGCCAAATTGAAAAAGTGAGTTAACGGTTGTGCATTTATATTGTTAAGAGTACAGTTACTTGAGTGTATTTTATACCAATAGAACTTCCAGAAAAGTGTTAGAACAATATTATATCTTTTACTATACAGTTCCCATGTAATGAAACATCTTACACTCTTCCTGCACGTAACGTGTCTTCCTGCCAGGGCACACTTCCTTATGATACAAAATATTGTATGCTTCTCCATTGTCTTTTGCTCGTATAGATGAATTTCTTGACACCGCAGACTGTAAACCAGATAATTCCACTGCTCCCTTTCGCCAGTCACCCTCGTTTAATGTACAGTCTACCAAATCTTCCGTGTCCAATGCTGTAACTGTAATGTATCCTTTACTTCATCTATGTAAAAAATTGTGTAATGCACATATGGCCAAAATAACGTAATTTATCTTTTCGATCTTCATGTTGATTGGTGTATGGAGAATTCTAAATCGTGATGTTATCATACCAAAAACATCTTCTACAACATTGCGAGCACGTTATAATCTGTAGTTAAAAATTCTTCTGTAGTGCCAACCAGTGGTGAGAGGTGTCCTTTATATGAGAACAACCCCGCTTCATGGTTCGCACTGGTGGAGCACCTTTTCGAGTTACATCAGGTGACTGACAACAGCTCTAAATTTCTATGTCTCGTCACGCACCTCCGTGACCACTCAGATTTAATTTGTGACCTCTTTTCGCCACCGCCGCCGCCAAAATACGAGTTCGCCAAGAAGACAATATTGGACCTACTTGCCTGCTCGACACAGGAATTAATAATCAAGATCCTATACGAGGAACACCTGGGGGACTGCACTCTTTCACAACTATGGCGCCGCCTTCGGCTACCTGTGAGTGAACACATGATGCAGAACATTACCGTGAGGGTGGTATGGTCTGCCAAGTTACCTACCGACCTGCAGATACACCTGCTACCACACTCGTTTGAGTCTATCGGCTCTCGCCTTCACATCACAGATCAGCACACCTAATTCTCTTTGAGAATAAGGTTTTAAGAAGTTATCTTTCAATGAAAAAGCTTCATCTCCCAAAAAACACAAAATTTAAATTCTTTATAGTTTCATCATTACTTGGCAAATTTAAGTGTTCGTTCTGCAGTGCATGAAAGAATTCTGTGTATTCAAGAATTCCTCCATCAGACCTTCTTCCATTTTTCCCCACATCAACAAATACGAATTCGTAATGTGCATTTACCAAAGCGGGTAAAACGACACTATAGAAGTTCTGGTAGTTCTCCAGAGTGAGGTGGTGGCAGAATGCGTATATGTTTTCCATCTATTGCTCCTCCGCAGTTTATAAATTGTCACTTTTCTTCAAATCCTTTCGCTATGTCTATCCATTCTCCTTTTGCTGTAGGAAACTGAAGCAAAACCAAAAACAGTTATTTAATATTTCTCTTCTTACAGGGAGAACAAGAACAAACACAACCTACATGTATGTCTTTGCCTGAAATTCCAAAAAAAAAAAAAAAAAAAAAAAAAAGAAACAGAAGCGTAATATAGCATCGACTACATTTCAGATGATACAAATGTGCACTAGTGCTTTGCAGCAGATAAGAAGAGATGACCTGGAGGAACATGGAGCTACAGGTATCAACGTGGCGAAGAAATTAGAATGGATGGAGCCCATACAAGCAATATGTGCTGAATCATTAATTAATGTAGTGTTAACACGAGGTTTGTTGAAAACTTTGATCCCACACACTGATTTGTGTGATAGTGACATCTGTAAAGTCAGGCTGTTGTCAGCACCATTCAAAGTTTCTACATCTATTTCTCCTTCATCTGCTTCTACATCAACAGGGTCTCAAACTTCTGTTACAGACCAAGGCACTGTTTCCATGAACACTTATTATGATCAATATGGTCATTATATGACCAGAGATTAGTAACAGTGGTGATTTTTTTTCTAATTTTTTAAGCAATGGTTCCAGTATGTTTTTGTGAGTTTTGTACCATGTAATAATGAGCTACAGATACTTCTGAAATAATAATTACTAACACATTGTCAATACATTTAATTGCTTACCTTCATGACCTCTGGCCGAAGTGTTTCATAAATTGCTTTGCATGTCTCTGGAATTATATTGGACAACGACGGTGCAGAAATTCCTGTGGCAAATTTTGAATCTTCGAGGGAGCGACCCGTTGCTAAAAATCGGAGAGTAGCTGTAAGACGTTCCTCTACAGAAATGCTTTTTCTCATCACAGTGTCCCTCCGGCTGATTTTCTCCTTGGCGTTGTCCAGCAATGCATCAAATGTTTCACTGTCCATTTTTAAATAGTTTCGAAAGTCATCTGGATAATTATCTCGTAGTTCTTTAATCAAGGAATTATGATTGTGACGGTACCTGTATTCCTTAACCCAAGTACCAAGGTTTTTTTTTTTATTTATGGTCATGCTCATAGCTGCAATACCTACTGCTGTAGTAGCGAGGACAATACTTCTTCGTTCCTCTTTCGCACGAACATGGCTGCAATTAGAACACTCGCTGCGCACGCGCCACGCAAGATTTTAGAACTGACGAAACTCCACGGTCCACTCTTGTGCGCGGGTTTCGCAGTTTACTCGTAGACGCCTGCGCGGGGCACTCCTGAACGCCGACTTTCGAGCTCGCAAGAGCGTGTCCCTGAACTTCTCTCCACGCACCTGAGGGCCACAGTTCTGCGTGCGTTCAGGCGCGCGCGCAGATCCGACCCGCTAAGTCTCGCGGTTAGGGGCGTCCGTGTGAGGGCCGCTATTGTCGTGGTACAACATTCCTGGATGGTGAAGCACGTGGTCGAGAAACTGGGCGACAGATCTGGAGGTTGAGCCTTGCGAAACTGATGTATAAAAATGTCCGTTATTAAACTGTGAAGAAGGCAAAACCGGCATAGCTTGATGGCAGTTGGCCACGTGTGCATTTTGCACGAATGACGGTGTTGCACATGGCGCTGCTGTTACTGACGTTGCGGCGCGTAGAGGAACAAAGCAAATGTGCGAATTTGGGCCCCTTTGAACTCTACACGAGCGATCAATCGTTACACGATTCCGGAAATCGTCCACTTCACCTTTCACATGTTGGCATGCACAGTCCAGCGACACGAAACCTGAGTCCATTGTTTGAGGTAACAGCGTAACACTTGGCCACGGTAGAGCTGCAAAGTTTGAGGTTAACCCATGAAGTCCCAAATAAATTTTTTAAAAAAACTGAATTTTTTATTCCTTAATTATAATGTACATAGTGTATGAAACAAAATAATTACAAAAATAGCCAAAGAATATTTATACATGCTGATATAATGGCTGTCCTCAAAATAGGACACTGGGACCTAACAGTATCGTATACCATACTAGACTGTATTCAAGTCTTAACTATTTATTTCTTGTGAAATGGTACAAAACACATCACACATAGTGTTACACGGCATTTAACACAATATGTTTTTGGTTTCCCGTTGCATTTAGCTCTTACACATCTTCTTTGTGTGCTTGTTTTGTCAATAATATGACCAATTCCATCAAACCTGATGTCTGGTATCACTCTCAACTGACTTGATGGGTATTCCATTGGACGTCCAATATTCGGTCTTCCAGTGTCCAATTTCAGGTATGTAACTGTAACAGCACGTCTGAAATACAGTAAATCCTGTGCGTTTTTCCCATGTACTAGTCTGTAGAAGAGCCAGGCATTTACGAGGGCCATTTCCAGCAAACGTGTAATAGGACCCAGTACCATTTTTTCCCTCTAATTACCGTCACATATTTCTCAACTAACAAGTCATGGTGGTCAACACCTCCCATGTACGCATTATACGACTTGAAAACGGCAGGTTGTTGCTCTTGTGTCTTCTTACTTGCTTGTCTACTGTACCGCGTAGCTGCTCCCAAAGGTTCAAAATTTGTACCAATAGTAACACATCTGTTGTCATGCCATCGAACAAATAAGATTTCACCATTCCTGTCGAAGTGGTAGTCATAGTTTCCTCGAACTGTCTTTTTCAGTTCGTTGCTGCTCAGTAGTGGACAGTCATCAACTCGATTCTCTCTGACAGTCCCAGTTGCTCCTAAACAGAAATATCTCAGATGAATCAGAAGATCTCTACTAGTGAAGAATTTGTCAAAGTACACACAATGATTCTCGGGTTTTTCAATGCAGTCCAACATGTTTAGCACTACTCTTGATCCCAATAGTAGGTCATCCCTTGCAGTATCTTCTGGATCCTTTCCACAGTATAAATCAAATTTGAACCAGTAGCCACTTGCTCCACAAAGATACCACAACTTATAGCCAAATCTAATAGGCTTGCCTCAGATAAACTGTCCATCTGGAACTGTATTATTTACTAATGGGTAACATATTCATAAATATACTTACATAATACACTGTAAATTTCAAAGTAACTTCATATCCTATATATATATATAAAGAGGGGTCGTTACTTACCTCACCAACAAAATCTGGTAAAATTACCACGTTCTAAAAAGAAAATACTACAGCAGTAGCAGAGTTTCATATTAGAACGTGCAGCAATACAAATAACTGAAATGATAACACCAAGTCCCTGTGTCCTATTTCGAGTACACCAAATTTTATAACAATGGAAAACAATGAATATAGCTCCAATTGAGTTAACAATCCAACTAGTTTAAAAGACACATTGTTGACTATAAATAATCTCAAAAAGATCTTTGCCACATATTTCAAATATTACTAAATTGTCGATAAAGTAAATATCTGTAATAACGAAAAGTGTGCCTTAGTATTAAAAAATCAATTAATGGTAGGATTTTTTGCTTTTAATTTCCTGTAAGCATACATTTGTTATAAAAAGCATCAACAAATGACGTAGGACAGTAATAGTTGCTAATTAATAATTTATTGTGTATTTATAAATAAATATGTGCTCTGTCATCAAAATAGGACATTGGTACTTAATGGGTTAACTTCACTGGACATTGTGAATCACTGTCCGTTAGCGGCGAAACAACCGTTGGCAGGGGTTAGGAGAGGCCTGGTAGTAGTAGCTGAGCCTCCAAATCCTCGTATAAAACATTGGGTCAGGCAGCCATGGTGTCGAACATAAAACCTGTTGATTCCACACATCCGGCATGGAAGTCGCGGAAGACGTAGAAACTTCAGGGTGAGCAATATTGGAAACGGGAATACAGGTAACTGTATACACAACAAACTGTTCCCATAAATGTCTATACATACATATATCTCAGCGCAAAGAAAGATACACATGTACACTGTACAAGGTACAAAGGCTGAATGGAACATTAACATGGCGGCTTGTCAGAGCAGTTAGAGTTCAAAGATCATGCTTTACGTCGTCATGTGACCTATCGACGCCACAAAATAAAGCATTGAATTACAAAAATTTGTTATATCTATCTCAATTCTGCAAACTAATTAGATCTAATTCATAAAGAGAAATCGGTATCTAAGTATTTCCCAGTATAATTTCTCGTTCAAGTTAATCGCCAACAGCCCTGCTGCAAAGGTAATACCAGTACCCATCAGATCACTGAAGTCAAGTGTTCTCAGGCTTGCCTAGCACTGTTAGTAAGCAGAGTGCACTCAGCCCTTGTGAGACCAGTTGAGGAGCTTCTTGACTGGGGAGTTGGCTCTGGTCACAAAAACTGACAATGGCTGGGAGAGCAATGTGGTGACTACATGCCCCTCCACATCTGCATCCAGTGATGCCTTTGGGCTGGGAATGACATGCCAGTTGCCCTGCACCATTGGGCCATCAAGACCTGTTCAGAAGGAGTATTCAGTTTTAGTTCAAGCTAATAATGTGGTTCGTATTTATCAACTGGCACTCGAAATTACACATTGACACTTGCAGTTTTCCCTTCTTTTGGTAATGTGTCTTTCATCTAGACCCCACCGTCATTTAAGTCAGGCCATCAAAAAATAACATAATTTGAACATGAACTCTAAGAAAAAACTGTAGTTACATGTCCTTTCCATATTACTTCTTTATAATCTTCAAAAAAATCCACAAAAAGTGGACACAGTACTAATTTATTCTACTTCTTTTTTTACATTACTAAGTAGATATTCTACCACACAAAATTTATCAGCAGGAGATGAAGTTAAATATAATAAAACTGATGATGCAATAAAAACATGTTCTATTCTACATCTTTATTAGAAATATTTAAGTTAATTTGAGTCTCAGTAATAACTCAATATGAATTTTCATCTGCTTTAATGTCTATATCAGGTTTTTTATGTGATTAACTTCTGTAACTTTTTAAACTATATTGGCCAAAAGGAATTTCTATTGTTTTTCTGGCACAGTACAGTTTATTATTTTTGATGTGATGTTCAGAGTTAAAAATTTTGTATAAAAAGTAGCTAGTGCAAAACTTTTGTAACTATCTCTTATAGGTACAGTCAATCTTTTCCTGAGTGTAGCTCCAGCTGCCGAACCGAGAGGACGCGCAGCGGAGCTGCAGCAACAGCACTTGTGTGGTAAACTGTAAATTAATTTAGTCTTTGTTTTTTGTTCGCATGCTTCTGCAAAGAAGTGAACTGTACGTGTGTATATTACTGTGTAGACTAGTGGTTAGAAAATTATTCGCAGTTTTTTTTGCATAAGTCTTGTGAATATCGTTGTGCAGGCCGGCTTCCTAGCGTAAATTTTCCTTGTAGAGAAATTTATTTCTGTTTAATAGCTTGCTGTCTCAGAGTTCAGTGAGAAATCTGCACACCAGCTTTTAGTGACACTTTATTCTCCTTTGGTATATTTTCAAACTTAGTAGCTTCATTTGAGACCTCATATCTATTTTATAAACAGTACGATATGGTAGGGACTGTGCTTGTTGTGAGCGGACACAAGGAGAGTTGGCTGCTGTTCATAAACAGCTGGATGCTGCGTTGGCTAGCGTTGACAATCTTCTAGCTAATGATCGAAGTTTCGGTGACGTCGGGGCGCCAGCGACGAGATCTGTAACACCTGTGGTGTCACTGGAATACCCTGGTGGCCCAGACATCACTGTGGCTTCCGATACGCAACATCCGACTGGTCTGTCCTCACTCCAGAGTGAGTGGCAGACAGTGGTAGGGTCGTGTGTCACTGGATGAAAGGCGAAAGAGGGAGCAGGCCGTACAGCTGGCTACCTACGTCTTAGCAACAGGTGTGAGGTGCTTCCCAGCGTTCCCAGTGTTGATGATAACTCTGAGCCAGGACGGGATTCCTCTCCTGTTGGGCCAGAGTACGATTTTCCTGCCCAGTCCGAACGACTACAGAGGGTGGATATAATAGTCATTGGGAGTTCCAATGTTAGGTGGGTGATGGAGCTGCTGAGGGAGAGAGCAGGCAAGGTGAGAAAGAATTCCAGTGTGCATTCGGTATGTTTGCCAGGAGGTCTCATCCGTGATGTGGAGGAGGCACTGCTGGTGGCTATCGAGTAAACTGGGTGCAACTGGCATGTAGTGGCACATGTCAGCACGAATGATACCTGACGCTTGGGTTCTGATGCCATCCTCATCTCCTTTCGGCGTCTGGATGATTTGTTGAAGGCAACTAGCAACACACGCAGGGTGCAGGCTAAGCTGTCTGTTTTTTTAGCATCATACCCAGGGCTGATCGCGGTCTTCTGGTTTGGAGCAGAATGGACAGAAACCAGAGACTCGCACAGCTCTGCGACGTATCAGATGCGAATTTCTCGACCTCCCCTATCGGGTGCAGAATTGTAGGGTTCCCCTAAATAGGTCAGGCGTGCGATACACGCAGGAAGCGGCTACTAGGGTAGCGGAGTACGTGTAGCGTGCACACACGGCTTTTTTAGGTTAGAGGATCCCTCCCTTTGAAGCAAACACGAAATTCAGCCACAGCGACCTAAGAGAATCTTGGTCCTCGCAGATCTTAGATGGAAAAGATTAATATGATTTTAGTAAGCTGCAGGAACATCCAAGGAAATGTCTCAGAATGAGTACCGCTTATTGAAGGTTATAATGCACAGATAGTATTGGGAACAAGAAAGCTGGTTGAAGCCAGACGTCAATGACAACGAAATCCTAAATTCCGGCTGGAATATTTATCGTAGGGATAGGTTAGTCGCCAATGGTGGCAGCGTGTTTATTGCAGTAAAAAATTCTATGAAATCTAGTGAGGTTATCACGGATTCCGAATGTGAATTAATTTGGGTGAACTGAATATCAAAGAACTGTGAAAAATGCTTTTATAGACCACCTGGGTTAGGATCTGTAGTTGTAGAGCGCTTTGCACAGAGCTTGCAGAAAATGATTAGTAATTTTCCTGGTCATGCCGTTGTAATAGGGATGACTTCAACTTGCCAGGTATAGATTGGGAGTGCTATGCCGTCAAAACTGGTGCCAGAGACATGGAATCGTGTGGGATTGTTCTGGATGTCTTGTCCGAAAATTACCTTAAGCAGATAGAGAAACAATTCATGAGGGTAACGTCTTAGACCTCCTGGCAGCAAACAGACCTGAACTTATCGAATTAGTTAACGTAGAGGGAGGTATCAGTGATCATAAGGCTGTGACAGCATCTATAACGATCTGTCCTACAAGGAATGTTAAGAAAGGCAGAAAGATATATTTTCTCAGCAAGGGTTCGAAAAATGGCTCTGAACACTATGGGACTTAATATCTGAGGTCATCAGTCCCCTAGAACTTAGAACTACTGAACCCTAACTAACCTAAGGACTTTACACACATCCATGCCCGAGGCAGGATTCGAACCTGCGACCGTAGCGGCGGCGCGGTTCCAGACTGAAGCGCCTAGAACCGCTCAGCCACACCAGCCAGCTCAGCAAGGTTGACAGGATACAAATTTCAGAATATCTCAGCAGTCAGCATCAATTATTCGGTGATGAGGACGAAGATGTGGAGAACAAATGGAAAGAATTCAAATGCATCGTTCAATATGCCCTAAACAAGTACGTTCTGAGTAAGGTTTTAAGGGATGGGACAGATCCACTATGATTTAATAGCCGTATCAGAAAAGCGCTACGTAAACAGAGAACACTTCATCTCAGATTCAAGAGAAATAAAACCCTAGCTGATAAACAAAAGCCTCGAATCTAATCGCAAGTCTGCTCCGATACTGTGTAAACTCGTATTTTTTTCATTAAACAGCAGTGCGGGACAGTGTCTAATGCACTACTGAAATCAAAGAACATTGCATCAACCTGAGCGCCGTTGTCCACTGTGCTGTGAATCTCAAGGAGGAACAGGGCGAGCTGAATTTCGCAGGATCTCTGTTTGTGCAGTGCATGTTGATTTTTATAGAAGAGCCGTTCATTTTCCAAGACCGTCATAATTCTTGAGCATAAAACATGTTCCATAATTCCACAACATACTGACGTCAACGATATAGGTCTATAACTGTGTGGATCTGTCTTATGGCCTTTCTTAAAAACGCGCTTTTTCCCAGTCGTTAGGTACCTTTCGTTGCTCAAGTGATCTATGATAAGTTACTGCTAGAAGGGGAACAAGTTCATTTGCATAATCTTTATAGAATCTTATAGGTGTCTACATACAAAGGAAAAGAACGACTGCCATAAAATATCTAAATGTAACTATCCAGATAGACCTTAAGTGGAATGACCTTATAAAACAGATAGTGGGAAAAGCAGACACAAGACTGAAATTCATCGGAAGAATCATAAGGAAATATCTCACCCACAAAGGAAGTGGCTTATAAAGGGGCTTGTTCTCCCGGTTCTTGAGTATTGTTCATCTACCTGGGGTCCCTATCAAGTAGGACTGATAGAGGAGGTAGAGAAGATCCATCGAAGACCAGAGCGTTTCGTCATGGGATCGTTTAGCTGGCGAGAAAGCGTTACGGAGATGGTAAACAAACTCCACTGGAAGATATTACAAGAGAGACATTGTGCATCATGGAGAGATTTACTACTGAAATTTCGGGACAGCACTTTTAAGGGGTCAGACAACATATTCCCCCTGACATACATCTCACGTATTGAGAAAATTCGAGAAATTAGAGCCAATACAGAGGCTTACCGACAATCATTCTTCATATGCACTATTAGCGAGTGCAACAGGGTTGGAGGGATCAGAGAGCGGATCCGAAAGTACCCTCCACCACACACCATTAGGCGGCTTGCGTAGTATGTAGAGATGTAGATAAGGACTGATGAATTACCACTTAACTGAAATATGTGACTTACTAATAAATTACTACTAATTAAATCATAACAGATTGGGATCGATAAACAATAATTCAAAAGAAGAAAAAAAACTTATTAAAATTTTATCTAATTCAATTTGATGTGCAATAATTGGACTAAGCAGATGTGGAAAACACCTTTAATGGTCAATAATTATATTTTAGCCGCAAGATGGTTGAATTTTGGATAAAATGAATCATTTATATGTTTATTATAACAGTGTAGATCAATCAAAATATCGAAAGTGTTTGAAAATGTGGAAAAAATTTAAGAGAATATTACTACTGTTACTATAAACAGTAATGAAACTATACCATTTGATGAATGTGAAGATAATTCTGTTGTTTTATATGATGATTTCATTTTTGAAATTCAAAATATAGTTAGGGAATATTTTGTTACAGGGAGACATAAAGGAATAGATTGTTTTGATTTAGTTCGAAACTATTCAAAAACATCTAAAATTAGTCAAAGTTAATCTAAACTTTTTAAATATATTTAGGTAAGGTGATACAAATTCAAACCATGTTTATGAGACATTTAGTGGTGGAGATTTGTATTTTAATGATTTTAAAGAAAAATATAGTAAATTTTTGAATGAGGATCAGTTTGGATTTTGTACAGTAGATATGACAAGAAAAATTAATGACAGAAAATATGAAAATAAGATTAAAATTTTTATAACTGTCTGAAAAACTAATGTTTCTTATCTTAATTGAATGTCAGTAAACAGATATTAAGAACTAATTAATATAATCAAATTTTAATTTTTTCAAGACTATGTGTGGAAAATCAAAAAGGAAAAGCTTTTAAATATAAACACAAACATTAACTGCATACAGAAATGTAAGCAATAAACATAAAATATAGATCTTAAACATGTTAAACATAAATAAAATCTTTAAAAAATTATTAATGTTTTTATCCTAATTAAATGTTGGCAGATTATGATCATTCTAAGGGCTAAGGAGGATGTTTACTTTGTTCGATCCAGACTGTGTTAAACAAGGTAGCTAAATGAAACAAAGTTGAATTAAAAGAAGAATTTAAAAATGGAAGAAACAACTGAGAACAGAATATGAGAAATTTAAAAAAGTATGTTATTGATGCAGTCAGAAAAGTTAAACAAAAATGGTTGAGGCATTAACATGTCAAAAACTATTGAAGAAAATGGAGAAGTTAATAAACAAATTATTTCTTCACATAGGAAACCTTAAACTCATCAACATTAGAGGAAACTGAGATATACCGCCAGTTAAAGGGCTTGGCTGTACATTTACTGGATCAAAAATACCAGACATATTAAATAAACATAAAGAATATATCAGAAGTCGAGAAGAAAAGCGCTACAAGAATATAAGTGAAATAATGATGGAATATATTAATAATAATGATGAAGTTTTTTGAAACTTCCTGGCAGATTAAAACTGTGTGCCCGACCGAGACTCAAACTCGGGACTTTTGCCTTACGTGGGCAAGTGCTCTACCATCTGAGCTACCGAAGCACGACTCACGCCCGGTCCTCACTGCTTTACTTCTGCCAGTATCTCGTCTCCTACCTTCCAAACTTTCAGAAGCTCTCCTGCGAACCTTGCAGAACTACCACACCTGAAAGAAAGGATACTGCGGAGACATGGCTTAGCCACAGCCTGGGGGATGTTTCCAGAATGAGATTTTCGCTCTGCAGTGGAGTGTGCGCTGATATGAAACTTCCTGGCAGATTAAAACTGTGTGCCCGACCGAGACTCGAACTTGGGACCTTTGCCTTTTGCGGGCAAGTGCTCTACCATCTGAGGTACTGAAGCACGACTCTCCGCAGTATCCTTTCTTTCAGGAGTGCTAGTTCTGCAAGGTTCACAGGAGAGCTTCTGTAAAGTTTGGAAGGTAGGAGACGAGGTACTGGCGGAAGTAAAGCTGTGAGGACCGGGCGTGAGCCGTACTTCGGTAGCCCAGATGGTAGAGCACTTGCCCGCGAAAGGCAAAGGTCCCGAGTTCGAGTCTTGGTCAGGCACACAGTTTTAACCTGCCAGGAAGTTTCATATCAGCGCACACTCCGCTGCAGAGTGAAAATCTCATTCTGGATTCATGAAGTTTTTTATTAGGACCTGTTGGGATGTTTAAATATATTGGTAATTTACCACTAACATTTGATTGACGTAAATTAATTATTGGTGAAAGAGAAAGTTAAGGTACAGATGGGTACTGAATCTTTTAACTAAAAACTTATTACTGTAAATGAGACAAATATAAAATTTGATTCTATCAGTGTATTATTTGATTCAGGAGCTTTATATTCTGATAAGAACCAAAAAACAATAATAAAATAAAATAAAGTAGAGGTATTTAATATAACAATTAGATAAAAGAAATGGTTGAAGTTTATTTTCCAAAATTAAGATAATCAAGTACAGAATATGCGGAAAGTGAGAAAATTGACTGAGGATAACTAAAAAATAATGTAGTCAGAGATTCAATCAACAGACTAACTGTGATTCATGGTGAAGAATTATCTTGAAATAAGAATTATCAGAATGAAAATGTTGGTATATTGTAGTTGTCAACTAGCAAGTTGAATGATTTTATTATGAACATGTCAATGGTTGTTGTTGTTGTGGTCTTCAGTCCTGAGACTGGTTTGATGCAGCAATGGTGTACCTTATTTAATTATATTTTTGAACAATTCACATACGTTTGGAAAAATAAGAAATATAGTAAGGATTAATTAACAAATTACCATTTGTAATGTATCTTCTATGTAGTCCATGAACAAAATTATAAGAAAGATTTGCGAGAGGAGGTCAAGATACAAATAAGTTAGATGAAGCTTTTAAAAAACATGATATTTCATATATAGATCATCCAAATTGGGAACCTAGATACGAAGATGGCAAACAAAATCAAAAAATCGTAAAAGAAAGAATGTATTCCAACGAGGCAACTGTTGAAGAAAAATTAGCTGCAAAAACAATTAGAGGAATACTGCATGGAAAACAGGATTAGGATTAGAAATTGATAACAATCGTTGGAGGTTTATGATCTTTTATTTAAAAAAATCATAATTCAGTAATAGAATTATACTAAATTTTTACAAATTTTTAAAATTTTATTATGTATAAACCTATAATTTCAGCCTCAATTTCCTGTACTATTGAGTGACAAAACTGAAGCTAAATCAGTTGAAATTAATCTCAATAACATCTAGTTAAATATGTAGGTCAAAATTAATTATATTACAATGCCAATAAAATACAAAATTCTGATGAAGTTATATACAGTCATTTTTGTATATTTGTGCTAAACGTGTTGTCAGATAATTATAAGTTTAATGATATTTTAAATCAAATAAATGAACATTTCTGGAAATAAAAGAAATGTGGAAAGTGCTGCAAATATAAAATTAGGAGAATTATAGAAAATGAAACATGGGATTCAAAATGGATTTAATCCAAAAATAAAAAATTTATTAAACGATTTTGTAGTGAATTGAGTAATATTTTTAAAGTAACAGTAGCTATATAGATTTTAACAACATAGATTAGTAGAAGTAAATGATCCAGCTGACAAAAGCAAGATATAGTTAATATAAGATATTTATAAAATCCAATAAATGATTTAGTTACAAAAGCTGAATACAGAAGCGTTTTAACACAGTTAATAACTATATCATTATAACACATCTTAATGAAAAGATTAGTAATTTAAACAGAGAATTAGATTTCCTGCAAATGATTTTGTTGAATTTTTTGACAGGAAATGAGCAACAAATCTACGATTTTGAATATAATTTTACACTGGTAAAATCACTGTCATTGGTAGAAATATAAACGAACATTGAACATTTAAAGATTCTGATTTTATATTAAGTGTCTATGATAGTTTATATAAAATAAATAACAATAACATATCAGTAATAGTAGATAAATCAGATTTATAGACATGAAATTGAAATATAGAGTTAAAAATGTACCACTAGATGTAAAAATAATTTTATTTGGTGATTTTAATCTGTATAAATGGATGATAAAAATTTATTCTAGTACAGAAGGATGATTGTATTTAGTATCTTAAGTGTAAAAACTCTTCACACACAAAGAAAATAACAACAAATGAATGACAGAGAATTAAAGCAATTTGTGAAGTGTGTAGAACTAAAAAAAAGTAAATCTGTTAATATAAATTTATATATATTGGGGCAAAATCAATATTTGTAAAGAAATTATTAATGAATTACTTAAGCCAATGACAAAAATTTTTAAAAGAGGAAAAGTTGTTTCATGTGATTTAGATGATTTATGGGAAGCAGCTATAGTAGAAATGGATTCTGGACAAGTAAAAGGAATTTCAAAAACACATAAAAGATATAAATATTTATTAACTGTCACTGACGTTTTTTCAAAATCTGCTTGTACTCTTCCAGTTAAAGATAAACAGGTAAAAATGTTTCAGAAGCCTTTGAAAAGAATTTGGTTGTAAGAAAAACAAAAAATCATCAAACCGACAATAGAAAAGAATTTTACTACAAGATGATGCATGCCCTTCGAGCTCCAGGTCGATTTTGCATGCATCAGTTTCTCTTTTCTTGAGACAGGGGGCATGCCAAGTTTGGGGTAGGAAATTTGCCAACAGGTGAAATGGAGCACTTTCTGAAATTATTGTGGCAATTTCCCAAGGAATTGACAAATGGACTGTGTATGAGCAACAAAATTGAGTATAAGATTAAAGTGATTGATCACAGCCCTATTAGACAGGTCCCCTACTGGCTACAGGAATTCTCTCACACTTGTTAAATAATGTGCTTGGAGAGTTGGAGCTGAAGTGTGTATACCATTACTTGGATGATGTTGTGGTGCACAGTGGTGGTTTTGAGGAAAATTTAAAGCACCTTGAGTAGGTTTTGACTCAGTTAAGGGAGGCAGGGTTGACGGGAAAATTATGCGTTTTACCACCATAATGTATTATGCTCTGCCTTTATGCGCTGAGCAGAACAATAGCAATTTGAATCCTACTCTGATTACCTATGAGTCTAGCTCTAGGAGAAAGTGGGACAAATCTCTAGCTTGGCTTAGCTAGGCATTCAGCACAGCCTGAAATGAGTCCCATAAGTGCACCTCATACCAAATAGTGCATCCATGCCAGGTAAACCCTCCCCTAAGTAATCTGTGGTCCATTAATATCATTAATGGACATTCTACCAGACTGGATTAACCCCGACGATCTCAAGACCAAGTGGGAGGCCATGAGAAAGAATGCCTTACTAGCCCATCAGAAACAAGCATGCCCTTATAATGACAAGCGCCAGCATAAGGCACGAATTGTGGTGGGAGACCGCTTTTTTGTGTGTGTAATGTTTGAGCCCAGAGTAAGAATGACAAGGGGGTCACCAATAAGATACTGCCAAGGTATGTGGTACCATATACCATGGTTATAATTCTGGGTCTGGTCACCTACCTGGAGGAGGACACACATAAGCACAAGAGAATTAGTCCATCTTACTCAGATAAAACAGGGGGTAGGGCACAGTTGAACACTCGTCAGCCGCACGTTAGAATCCTGCCTCGGGCATGGATGTGTGTGATGTCCTTATGTCAGTTAGGCTGAAGTAGTTCTAAGTTCTAGGGGACTGATGACCTCAGATGTTATGTCCCATGTTGATCAGAGCCAGCTGAACACTCTTCTTGAGGTCCCTCCCTGTTTGGAACTGTTTTCTGGGTTGAGGGGAGAAGGCTGATGCATGCTCATCGAGCTTCAGGATGATTTTGCATGTATTGATTTCTCTTGTCTCGATCCAGGGGACTTCCACACTGCAGTGGCCGCATGATTTTGATATGTATGTAAGGGGAGTGACTGTGGCAGTTATAATGTCGTGGCCTGGAGGAAGTTGTGACCATGTGAGTGAGCACAGAGCCATCGCCATGGTGACAGTCAGTTGTGCCGAGGATGGGCAGCGAGGCAGAAGCTAGGTGTGCAGCCAACTGTTCGTTTGTGTGCCTCGTTTTGGCAGCTTGATGGGCAACTTGACGAGGGGTTCGTATCTGTGCTTTACTTACAAAGAACCTTTAAAAAGAACAATACGGTGAGACGTTGTGGCTATTTATTCATTACTGTATTAATGTTTAAAACTTGAGATACCATTACATGTCTAAAATTGTCACGATTCTGCGTGTCACTTTGGAAAAATGTAAGACACATACAGGCCTTTTTTTTATTATTGAACCCTGTAATGTGAAGTAATATAGCGTGTTTAATGGTACAATGTACATGTTTAGAAATATTATTTTGGCAAGTCACATAATCAAATATTCTTGGTATGCTGTAGGCAAGGACTAAAGTGCTTCCTGGCGAAGTGGTGTGTGTGGGACCATTGCCATTCCTATCTGTGGACTAGGCAGGCAAAAGAGTGAAGCTAGTGTTCTTGTGACCCCCTTATTGCAATAACTGTTTGTCTAAGGTTACCACTCAACTGTTTGGGAGATAATGAATATTTAAGGTGGATGGGTTGCTAATAAGAGGAGTCTGTAGAAAAATTAGGTTTATTAACCTGCACCTTAAATCATTGTCTATGGCTAAGGTAGCGCTGGATCCAAATGTAACTCCAGCAGTTATCCTGTTATTGCTCAGCAAGAATACTGGGTGAGCTCAGCCATAGTTGTCAGAGGTTGAAAATAAAGTTTTAGTATTTAGATTTTGGTGTGTTTGCTGTTCTCATAAAATGTAAATTTTTTGAAGTCTTTCTTGAGAATCTGGAGCAAGCTATAATTTAATTCCACAAGAGGCTCAATTTTTTGACATTGACTGTTTTAAGTTTTTTTAATTTCAGAATGTAAATTTTAAATTTTAATTTCAAGAATTAGTTGAACACTAAGAGTGTTGTACGGCTAATGCTCTGTGTTGGTGGAAGGTATTTTCCTCAAGCATTGTGGCCAATTGATAATGTAGTTGAATGTGTTACAAATGAAGAAAGATTTTATCAAAAAATCGTGTCACCTCCAATCGAGGAACCTTGTTTCCTAGCTAGACCAGCGCAAAGGTCAATTTTCTTTCGCCATGTGGAAGCGGACTTCACAAATATTTTCAAGAACTTCTGAAAAAATATAAAATTAACAATTACTAAACTTTTACAGAATTAAAAGCATATATTATTGAAAGATGTAATAAAAATTAAAGGAAAAGATGTGGAAAATATTTGTTCAAAATGGCTCTGAGCACTATGGGACTTAGCATCTGTGGTCATCAATCCCCTAGACCTTAGAACTAATTAAACCTAACTAACCTAAGGACATAACACACATCCATGCCCGAGGCAGGATTCGAACCTGCGACCGTAACAGTCGTGCGGTTCCGGACTGTGCGCCTAGATCCGCTAGACCACTGCAGCTGGCGAAAATATTTGTTCTTCAAGGTAATAACAAGTGGATTGATATAGTTAAATAGTTGGTTGAAGAATATAATAATACAAAACGTTCAACTACAAAAAGAAACCGATAATACAGATTAATTTAAATTAAATTTATAATTGTATCTAATGACTACAAAGCAAAATTTAAAATAGGAGATGAAGTGAGAATAAAGAAATTAAAAGCAATTTTTGAAAAACATGATAATGCAACTGGTTAACAGGAATTGTTGAAATTGAAGATGTTATACTTTCAGACCTAATTACATACAGATTGAAAGATGTTAAAAGAAATTTTCATGAGCAAGAACTAAAAATGTAAAATTTCTGGATATATACATTGTAGAAAAAACTTATAAAAAAGGAAAATGGTAAAGTACAGCGTGTTTCAAAATGAACATACCAGGTTTAACGCGTTGTAGCATTATTACATTCAACTTACAAATGATAATAGTACACGAAATGAAAGTGCAATGCAGACAGTTTTGTTTGTATGCCTGTGCACAATGGGAAGAGTATGGAATGACAAAGAGTGACTGAAAAACGCGTTGAACGAGTGCAGGGCTTTCACGCTTAGACCCAAGAAATCTGTGGCTTGGTTCTAAAAGGAACAATGTCAAGAATCTTAGTTTTAAGTTATAAGCTTCCAAATATTTTCTCTTATTTTATGACAAGTATTAACAATATATTTGGGGCTTTTGTTACTGTCATTACAATAAATCAACTTAAGAAAAGCTTATTTTTAAATAATAAATTTCTAGAATTTTCAACTTCAAAACAAATGACTTAAGAGGACATTAGCCCTTTTTAACATCATGAACTCTCTTAAATTATTTGACATTGACCCTTTGAACATCAGGATCAGGTGCACTGAATAATCAGAAGCAGGTAATTTTAAGGTAAATATTTCCTTGTACTCATTAATTACGTCACTTTATTCATTCCTCAAGAATTTAATAACTGATAGCTGCTATTACATGTTTCAAATATCACATTTTATCACTGTAATCATGAAAACACTGATGGGTCTCATAATCAGTGGGGAAACTGTTTATTCACATTTCTTGATATCAGACAAATAATTTGCATACACTATTGTTAATACTGTAAAAAAGGAGAGAAAATATGTATCACTGGTTTCCATCATCATTATCATCATCCTCATCCTCCCCTTCATAAGATATCTGTTTATCTCTTTCATCTGACTGATGAACTGCATGTAGAATAGACGACTACTTACATTGCTGTATCGAAGGAGACCTTTAATTTCTTTTCTGAAGTGGGTATGATGGCATCAGAAATAGGTGCAAGTTTTGGCATAGACATGCATCGAGTTTTCTTTCTGTTCAGGTCTATCCATCTTGAATGATTCTCCTGAGAAGTAACTGTGTTTGTAGGAGACAATTCCTGGCATACCTGAGTGATACTTCATCCATTTTACCTTGTTCCAAACAATAGGATTCCCTTCTGTGTTAATTTTCTTGCACAGTTAATGACTTGTCATCGTGTCTTTAAAGTTGTAGAAGTCCTTTTGTTCCAGCTCTATTGCAGTTGTGGGTGGATTTTGGGGAACCATGCATATTAATTTGGCCCAGTCTCTATTCAGTTCTACTTCAATAGTTGTTGTTTTCTTTGTCTTCTCAATGGCTATCTGAATTGAGTCAGCTTTCAAGTGAGTATGTCCAACTTATGGTTGATTTCCAAATGTCTTCTCTGAATCATGAATTCTTCCACAAACCTCAGAAACATGATGACACTAAAAATATTTCTGTTTTTTCTGGTACACAAAGCGCTGTATAGGTGTACCTCAACAATTTCTTCGGCCAGTTTCATCAAATAATCATATAGACAAGAAGGTATTTCTTGGCCACCTCTTCTTGCCACTCTTTCATTCCAAATGCAACATACTGGAGAACATTCTTTATGTCTCTTTACGTGGATGATCAAACTGAAGGTCCATAGTTGTCATTTGTAAAATGCCACACCACAGTGTAGAAAAGGAGTGGGTAGACATTTCTGCAAATCAAAGGCTAATGTTACTACATCGGAATTCTGCTTGGGTTTCTTTTTATCACTGTCTTTCTGATCATAAGCAGCCTGGGCTAAATGCAAATGTTGCTGTCATTCAATTTCAAGCTTCAACATTCAGCACCATCAGTACAATACTTGAGTACATTCCGTATTTGTCACATTTGCACAAGTGTCAGTCTTCGGTTGTGGAAGCTAAGATTGAAATAGGTCGCAAAAACTCTTCGATAATATGCTTCACTTCTTGGCTTCATACCTTTGATGTGGCTAAATTCTTGATAGAGCCGGTACATTACTAAAATATTCAAGTCTGGAGATAAATATTTTTAGAAGAATGAGATTGAGACTAATGGATTTCATAGGAAGGAAACATGTTAATGTCTTCTTTATTAAATCAATGTCATCAGATGGAACTTTCAAATGATTAGAGTGTTTACCACATCCAGCTTCAGAACACACTCCTCCTTCAGAGTCCAGTCTTTTCCCCATGATAATTCTTACCTTCTTTTGTGTTAAACAAAATGTACTAGGATCATTTCCTGACATACTTCTATCTTAGCCTGCAAAGAAGGACTGTAAAGAAAGTACCTGGAATATTTTCGCCTGCTTGCAGTTACTTCAGGTTTATTTCTTAAATGCTCTACATGTTTCTTTTCCTCAGACACATGATTTGCTATGAACTGATTTTGAGATTCTAGGGGCAATTTGTAATATTCTATGAACATTTTCTTTCTCTTACTGTCATTTACTTTTCCTCCACAATTTCTCCTGCACTTGCATGATGATTTCATAACTTTAGCAGGTATAACTTTTCCTTTCGACGTCACATATCCTTTCCTGCAGTTTTCAGTTCTTTCCTCCAATTTTTCCCCCATAATTTTTCGTTCTGCTTTCTTTTTCTGGATGAATCCTGTGGATCACATTTCTTCCTCCCCCTGCCACTGAACTTTATTGTTTCATTGCCAGGCTGCTGTTGAATTAGCTCAATTTCTTCAATCCTTGAAGATCTCTTTGACTGTCTTTCATATAGCTATATTTCCTCCATCATTGCTTTCATCACTACTTTCGCCTCAACTTGGAACATATTCATCACAATCTTCAAATATGTCTTCATCAGAACTTGAAATAACGTCTGCCAATAATGAAGAACATGCATTTCATCTTGTACTGGTATGGAGAGGACCTTGAATAAAATAAAAATGAAATAAATTTAATAGGTGGTTGATAATATTTTAGATTGGCATTAAGTAGAGATACCAGTCAATTTATGGTATTGTGTTGGAAAAATTATGGACAAATGCTCCTGATAGCAGTTTATTTTAGTAAACTTACCTTCAAAGCGAAGTGACGACTTCAGCGGTGATATTTCAGGTGCAGTTTGTTCCTCAAGCTCTTCCTTATTGCCTCTGTGAAACATGATGTTTGTGCCCACCAACTCTGCCTAGACTCCTCACTAAAAATGCGCCAAATGGTTAGGGGAATTGTTGAAGGAACAGCTCTTATTATTGTGTATTCCCACCAGATTTAAGTCCAATGTTACAGCACTGTTTCAATTGTTGAAACCATTTGTCAGCAAAAAAGGCCATTGTCGACATTGGCCCTTCTTACAACAAATGTAAAATAAGCGGGAGGGCCAATGTCAAGATAGGTCCTTTTATACTGATTGGAAACCTGATAAAACACTTTGGGGCTTACATCTTGAAACCCTAGTATTTCTCAATCTATGTGACTTAGATGTAGGACCTTTTAACATTATGAAGAGCACGTGAAACTATATGGCGTAAAACAATAAAACCAATTTTGACAAATATTAACATAGGCCTTTTTAGAACCAAGCCACAGGAATATCCCCATAGAAAGATTATGGGCCTTTCTTTTTTGGTTAATCAACTGAAACTGATGTTTCTTATCTTGATGTGCTAGAGATACGGCCTGTGCCTCAATGGGAAGAAGCTGAACAACACATCTTTATTTGAGAGCAAGATGGTGCACCGGCTCACTGGCATAACTCAGTACCCAACTGCTTAAACGACATTGTAACCGACTGGTGGATCGGGCGCTAGGGGCCAGTTGACACAGCATTTTATGCATGATTTCCACGTTTACACACGATCTGACGCGATCATGTGTAGGTGCCTCTGATACCAGCTGATTTGTCCGACTTTAGAAACAGGAGTTTTGATATTTGGGGAGCAAAATAACTGATGATGGTCGAAGTAGAAAGGATATAAAATGTAGACTGGCAATGGCAAGGAAAGCGTTTCTGAAGAAGAGGAATTTGTTAACATCAAGTATAGATTTAAGTGTCAGGAAGTCGTTTCTGGAAGTATTTGTATAGAGTGTAGCCATATATGGAAGTGAAACATGGACGATAAATAGTTTGGACAAGAAGAGAATAGAAGCTTTCGAAATGTGGTGCTACAGAAGAATGCTGAAGATTAGATGAGTAGATCACGTAACTAATGAGGAGGTATTGAACAGAATAGGGGAGAAGAGGAGTTTGTGGCACAA
Organism: Schistocerca piceifrons; assembly: GCF_021461385.2. Lineage (NCBI taxonomy): Eukaryota > Metazoa > Arthropoda > Insecta > Orthoptera > Acrididae > Schistocerca > Schistocerca piceifrons. The sequence goes on from NC_060142.1 coordinate 644,278,747, forward strand.
CTTGACTAAAAGAAGGGGCGGGTTGGTAGGGCATGTTCTGAGGCATCAAGGGATCACAAATTTAGCATTGGAGGGCAGCGTGGAGGGTAAAAATCGTAGAGGAAGACCAAGAGATGAATACACTAAGCAGATTCAGAAGGATGTAGGTTGCAGTAAGTACTGGGAGATGAAAAAGCTTGCATAGGATAGAGTAGCATGGAGAGCTGAATCAAACCAGTCTCAGGACTGAAGACCACAACAACAACAACAACAGAAACAGTGTTATTGCAACTGTTGCTCCTGACACATTGATCAAGGTTTTGAGACAACTCGCCTATCGATTCGATGTGTGATCGGAGTTCACAGTGAATAATTGTAAGAAAAACTGTTTGTGTTTCTCTTTCATTTGGTGTATTATTTATAATTGTAAGGTGAATGTAATATGTGCTACAAAGCCTTAAAACCCATATATTCATTTTGAAACACCCTGTATACGAGGGGGGACCCAAAAATAACCAGAATTTCTTTCTAGAAAGCATGTACTTTATTGTTTTCAAATACAACCTTAATCTCCTTCGAAGTACTCTCCATTAGCATTAATACACGTGTCCAAACGTTCATTCCAGTGATCGAAGCACCTTTTAAATTCGTCCTCTTTGATGCCTGCTAGCACTTTCATGACATTGCGTTTTATGTCTTTCACATCCGCAAAACGCTTCCCTCTTAAGTCCCGTTTCATCCTCTGGAATAGGACGAAGTCCGAGGGTGCTAAATCCGGCGAATAGGGCGCGTGGGTCAAGGTAGTCGTCTTCGTTGAGGCCAAAAACTGGCGAACGCTGAGAGCCGTGTGCGCGGGAGCGTTGTCGTGATGCAGGAACCACATGCCAGAATCCCACAAATCCGGACGTTTTCGCGACAAACTTCTGCGAAGCCGTATCATAACCTCCAAATAGAATTACTGGTTTACTGTCTGATTTTCAGGGACAAATTCAGAATGTACGATCCCTCTGATGTCAAGAAAAACAGATAACATCGTTTTCACATTTGATTTCACTTGTCAAGCTTTTTTTGGTCGAGGTGAGCCAGGTGACTTCCATTCTGATGACTGTTGTTTACTTTCTGGATCGTACCCATAGCACCATGACCTGTAATGATTTTGTTGAAAAAATGTGAATCATCATTGAACGCGTCCTTCATTTCGAGACAGTCTTGTACGCGACAGTACCTTTGATCTCTGGTAAGAAGCTTTGGCACGAATTTTGCTGCCACTCTTCGCATCCCCAAATCGGTCGTCAAGATGCGCTGAATTGAGCTCCAGGACAACCCGGACAAGTTCTCGAGTTGGTCGATTGTCCTGCTTCAACCTTCACTGATGAGATCACGGATTTTGACGATGTTGTCTTCACTTCGAGCAGTTGAAGGTCGCCCAGAACAGGGCTGATCTTCAACCACCATTTCTCCCTTTTTAAACAGAGAAAACCGTTCGTACACTTGCGTTTTACTAAGAGCATGGTCTTTGTAGGCTGTCTGAATCATCGCAACAGTTTCTGCTGCGTTCTTGCCGAGCAAGAAACAAAACTTCACTGCCGCACATTGTTTGTAAGAACTAGCCATTTCCCCGTGTCACGTCTGCACTGTATGCACACTTGGCTGGCTCTGAGCACTATGGGACTTAATTTCTGAGGTCATCAGTCCCCTAGCACCTAGAACTACTTGAACCTAATTAACCTAAGGACGTCACACACACCCATGCCCGAGGCAGGATTCGAACCTGTGACCGTAGCGATCGCGCAGTTCCAGACTGCAGCGCCTGGAACCGCTCGGCCACCCCGGCCGGCTGTACACACACTCAAAGAACTTCCGAAGAAACCACACTTCTCACTGTTGGGTGACGCCCAATGACAGAATGACTCAGCAGAGCTCCTACTACAACCTTCTGGTTGCGCAACCTGCTCCTACAAGTACACGATGTGCGGCATTACGATTCCTGTTACTTTTGGGTCACCCCTCGTATATTAAATGGTTAGTATTTGATAATTCACATAATAGTTGAGTAAATAAACATACAAGTATTTTACAAATTTTTATATATAAATGGATATACTCTCAACAAAGAAATTTTCACTCTCTTTTTTTTCAATCTGTTTGATATCCTAATGATGATGATGTTTACATTGATAAATCGGTTGACTGTTAATTGTGTCAATTATTTCTTTAATCAACATGGTATGAAGTTTGTATTGTTTATAAATATTACAAGCAACAGACTAATATACACATATAATTTTATCCCAAAGTATTGCTTTAGTTAAATTAAATATTTGCCTCTCCTTGTTTATTTTATAATCATTATCATATAAAAATAGTTCAAAATATTTTCTGATTATTTTATCTTTGTTAGGACACACTGAGTAACATTCTGTTATTGTTTGTTTTCACCTGATATGGGTCCGTCAGACTTCCATCTCTTCCAAAAACTAAAAATTTTTCTTGGTGGATGAAGATTCACTTCAAATGAAGAATTGATTGCCGGAATTGACAACTATTTTGTGGGCTTGGAGGAAACACATTTTTGAGGTGGGATCAAGGAGCTGGAACGTCATTGGACCAAGTGCATTAATCTACAAGGGGACTACAATGAAAAATAAAAAAGTTTCAGTGACGTAAGTACTATTCCATTCCGAAAACTTTTCAAATCACCCTCGTATTTAATGATGTCTGTGGACATCATTAAATTTGACCCATCAAGGGTTGATGAAAGTATGCGGGACAGTCATTGTACTATAGGTGACAACCATCTTGATTGATCCCTAGGCCATTAAAAGTTGCCTTACTGGCAATTTGAGGGTTGTAGTGGAATGTTTCCCACATTCGTCTCGTGAATACTGATCGTGGATTACACATTACCCAAACAACACAAAACAAGTTGAAAACTGAATTTGTTCAACACTGAAATTAGCAAGCATGAAAGTAATCCAATGTGTCTATAAACACGCCGAGATGTGAAATTTTTTGAGTAACACTGTGTTATACATTGCATCAAAGCTTGTGTAACTTATTCACATTTCAGCTAACTCAGTTTATTTTAAATATTGTTTACTTTTTCTCCACTCTGAGGCGTATTAATCATTGGCTTTTTTCTGCTTTTTTGTGACATTCAACAGAATTTTTACTCAGTCTGTCTGATCTTTTATGTGCTTCAGATTTTTAATTGCCAGCATCGAACCAACACTATTGTTATTTGAATTAAAATATCTTTCATAACACTCTAGAAAGAAGGAAATGGAAAAAATCAAATAACTAGTTCCAATGAAAGTAGATGACACCGAATAGTAATGTTAATCTTCCGTGAAAATAAGGGGTGAACAGTATGGTTTAACTCCCTGTTGATGATGAGGTCATCAAAGATGATGCAGAAGCTCGGACTGTAGAAGGAAATCGATCATGACCCCTCAGAGTATCTTTGTTGCCATTCACTTCAGGTGAATTAGGATAATTACGGATAATATAAACCTGATGACCTGACAGGGATTTGAACTGCAGTCCTCTCAAATAAGACTCAGTGTCTTACCGTTGCATCACTTTACTCGTTAAACTCGTTTCGAATGCTAGATTAAGTCATATGAGGATGTAATTTCATATAGATAATCAAAAATATCACATCCATAATCATATTAACAATGTAAGAAGCTGTACATTACATATCCTGACGAAATATGCTTACATTTTAGGTATCAAGGTAACCTACCACGCCAAAAATATTGAATGGATAACTGTCAAACGTGTGTGATATAAATTTTGTGTTCTCAAAGTCTCACATTCTCATCAAATTAGTTATGAAAAAACCTGTCAGTTTTAGAGTCTTGACCATTCTTGCATAAATGTCTGTAAGCCTTAATGCAGTGAGGCAATGCTTTGGTACAGATAGTCACTAGGTGAAAACACGAATTCAATTGCGGTGCTTTCTTCATTACAGTATGTATGTCATTTTCAGAAATGAATCACTCAGTGACTAAATATTTATAGAGGCTGAACATTACTAAAACCGACGAACTGCAGGGATCCAATCCTGAACGCAAACGGAGGAAAAGTGTCCTATGAACATGTGTACAGAAATGTGTCATTGCCACGGTAGATAGCTCTGATGAATGAAAGTTCCTATGAGCACGTGCCGTGTGTTGCTTGCGTGTTGCGGGTTGTGTGACTGACGCAGTGTATTGTAAGCAACAGAATAGTGAGGTATTCATGACGGGAACAAGCCGAGCCGGTATTCGTGTGCAGTCAAGCAGATGGAAACGGTCGACAGGCGTCACGATTATACCAAAAGAAGTACCCTTACAGACACCAACCACATCACACAACATTTCAAGCCATTTTTGGACATTTGTGTGATCATGGGTCCTTTCAGGCAGAATAACATACAGGGAGGTGGCGGACTGCCACTACGCCTGATTTGGATGACCGGGTTTTACAAGATATTGGGACCAATCCTAGTACAAGCTTCAGGCGAGTGGCCTGCCAACATGGTGTAAGCCAAAGTACGATTATGTGTACCCTATAAGAAAACTGCTACTATCCCTATCGCTTGCGATGAGTGCAAGGATTATCAGCAGCAGATTTCCCTCGATGGGAGGGATATTGTCGATGGTTTTTGTACCAGACCATCACAATTATGTGATTTTTGTCATCAGTTCTCTTTACCGACGAACCATTCTGCTGCTTACAGTACGCTGCGTCAATCACACAGCGTGCAACACGCGAGGAAGACGTAGCACGTGATCAGAGGAACTTCCATTCGTCAGCGCCATCTACCATGGCAACGATCTGTTTCCGTACACAAGTTCATAGGATGTCTTTTCCTCCGTTTGTCGGTTTTACACATGTTCACCCTGTATTTCCTTTTGCCACGTGCTAAGCAGACTCCCTTTTCGCCTCCCCCTCCCCCCTTCCCGCGCGATGTACGTCACTCTTCTCTTTGTTTGGGTCACGGGAACGCGGCCCTTCTCACAGCTAAGCACGATGGAGGCGTCGCGGGACGAACGTAACAAAATGTAGCTCAAACTGGCAGCCAACGCAAATGCGAGCTGCTCTGGCGTGAGCCCATTACGTACTCCCAATGCGACGCGTTCGCGGTCGCGCTTTCGCTTTTAATCGCAAACCCATCTGATCAAATTTTGTTCTAATGAGAGTGCAGGGATTTGCTGCTGTTTCATCCGTCGCGTTTTATTAAAAAATGCCGCTATAAAGTTTTCCGATAGCGTTTGGAATAAACGAATACGAGACAGAGCTACAAATTCGCACTCACGGTCAGCTGCACTGTGGTGTTTTTCTGACGCTAGATGACTTGACACTCACGGTTATCATTTGTTACTGTTTGCTAAAACTCTTCGAAACTGTTCTGTCTCAAACTGGGCGCTATGTTCGACTGGAGTCAGTACGCTCGTCTTTGCCAGGAACTATGTTTCACAAAGTTGTCTACAGAAATGTTCTTGGACACTGTTTCCTCTATTAGCCCCAGTTTGTGGTTGTTCCCCTAAGTTCACCGCGTTACTGCTGTATTTGAATCTAGCGATGTATTGAATAACGGAGAGAGGAAAGACACTGTTCAAAAACTTTTGAAATGGGGAAACTGTAACGATGGCGGGTGGAGGGAGAAACAGTTTAGACAGGAATAGGGCAGACAGACTCAGCAGGAACATGGTAAAGTCTTTCATGACTCGAGGTGACAAGTTGTTTGGAAATTTGTGGTAAGATCTTATGGGACCAAACTGCTGAGATCATCGGTCCCTAAGCTTACATACTACTTACTCTAACTTAAACTAACTTACGCTAAGGGGGGGGGGGGGGGGCGCGAACCGTGACAGGACGTCCTAGACCGCGCGGCTACCCTCCGCGGCTGACCAGTTTCTGTGTGATGACCTACTGCAGACTGACGACAGGAAGGAGGAGTAGGGTTTAACACCACTCCGATGGAGAGGTCATTAGAGACAAACTAGAATCGTGGAGGGATGTGGAACAAAATTGCCATCTTCTTTTCCAATGAAACCATGACGGAATCTGATTTATGCGGTTAAAGGAAATCTTAAACTGGACCGTCAGATGGAGTATAGAATCCCATGTTGATTGAATGCTAGTTCGCGCCTTAACCACTGAGCCACCAATGGAGCTGGGACTCACCTAACTGCGCTGTAGATGTGGCTCTGATGACATATATTATAAGCCACGGCAGTACAGGTACCTGTGGTCTAGGGGTAGCGTCTTTGATTCATAATCAAACTGTCTTTATTCCCGGGTTCGATCCCCGGCACTGCCTAAATTTTGATAAATAATCAGCATTGGCGGCCGAAGACTTCCGGCATAAGAAGTAAGCCTCATTCTGCCAACGGCCTTGTCAAAGAGGGCGGAGGAGCGGATAGAGGTTCAGGGCACTCTCTTGTCCTAGGGGTAGGAAATTGCCCCTAAAGGCGGAAGAATCAGCAATGATCAACGACATGAGGATGCAGAAGGCAATGGAAACCACTGCATTAAAGACACGTAACATGTATCCACAGGACATGTGGCCTGTAATTGAAGAAGTGTCATGATGATCTCTCCATTGGCGAAAGATTCCGGAATAGTCCCCCATTCGTATCTCCGGGAGGGGACTGCCAAGGGGGAGGTTACCATGAGAAAAAGATTGAATAATCAACGAAAGGATAACGTTCTACGAGTCGGGGCGTGGAATGTCAGAAGCTTGAACGTGGTAGGGAAACTAGAAAATCTGAAAAGGGAAATGAAAAGGCTCAATCTAGATATAGTAGGGGTCAGTGAAGTGAAGTGGAAGGAAGACAAGGATTTCAGATGAGTATCGGGTAACATCAACAGCAGCAGAAAATGGTATAACAGGTGTAGGATTCGTTATGAATAGGGAGGTAGGGCAGAGGGTGTGTTACTGTGAACAGTTCAGTGACCGGGTTGTTCTAATCAGAATCGACAGCAGACCAACACCGACAACGATAGTTAGGTATACATGCCGACGTCGCAAGCTGAAGATGAACAGATAAAGAAAGTGTATGAGGATAGTGAAAGGGTAATGCAGTATGTAAAGCGGGACGAAAATCTAATAGTCATGGGCGACTGGAATGCAGTTGTTGGGGAAGGAGTAGAAGAAAAGGTTACAGGAGAATATGGGCTTGGGACAAGAAATGAAAGAGGAGAAAGACTAATTGAGTTCTGTAACACGTTTCAGCTAGTAATAGCGAATACCCTGTTCAAGAATCACAAGAGGAGCAGGTATACTTGGAAAAGGCCGGGAGATACGGGAAGATTTCAATTAGATTACATCATGGTCAGACAGAGATTCCGAAATCAGATACTGGATTGTAAGGCGTACCCAGGTGCAGATATAGACTCAGATCACAATATAGTAGTGATGAAGAGTAGGCTGAACTTCAAGACATTAGTCAGGAAGAATCAATACGCAAAGAAGTGGGATACGGAAGTACTAAGGAATGACGAGATACATTTGAACTTCTCTAACGCTACAGATACAGCAATAAGGAATAGCGCAGTAGGCAGTACAGTTGAAGAGGAATGGACATCTCTAAAAAGGGCCATCACAGAAGCTGGGAAGGAAAACATAGGTACAAAGAAGGTAGCTGCGAAGAAACCATGGGTAACAGAAGAAATAATTCAGTTGATTGATGAAAGGAGGAAGTACAAACATGTTCCGGGAAAATCAGGAATACAGAAATACAAGTCGCTGAGGAATGAAATAAATAGGAAGTGCAGGGAAGCTAAGACGAGATGGTTGCAGGAAAAATGTGAAGACATCGAAAAAGATATGATTGCCGGAAGGACAGACTCAGCATACAGGAAAGTCAAAACAACCTTTGGTGACATTAAAAGCAACGGTGGTAACATTAAGAGTGCAATGGGAATTCCACTGTTAAATGCAGAGGAGAGAGCAGATAGGTGGAAAGAACACATTGAAAGGCTCTATGAGGGTGAAGATTTGTCTGATGTGATAGAAGAAGAAACAGGAGTCGATTTAGAAGAGATAGGGGATCCAGTATTAGAATCGGAATTTAAAAGAGCTTTGGAGGACTTACGGTCAAATAAGGCAGAAGGGATAGATAACATTCCATCAGAATTTCTAAAATCATTGGGGGAAGTGGCAAACAAAACGACTATTCACGTTGGTGTGTAGAATATATAAGTCTGGCGATATACCATCTGACTTTCGGAAAAGCATTATCCACACAATTCCGAAGACGGCAAGAGCTGACAAGTGTGAGAATTATCGCACAATCAGCTTAACAGCGCATGCATCGAAGCTGCTTACGAGAATAATACACAGAAGAATGGAAAAGAAAATTGAGAATGCGCTAGGTGACGATCAGTTTGGCTTTAGGAAAAGTAAAGGGACGAGAGAGGCAATTCTGACGATACGGCTAATAATGGAAGCAAGGCTAAAGAACAATCAAGACACTTTCATACGATTTATCGACCTGGAAAAAGCGTTCGGCAATATAAAATTGTGAAAGCTATTCGAGATTCTGAAAAAAGTAGGGGTAAGCTATAGGGAGAGACGGGTCATATACAATATGTACAACAGCAAAGAGGGAGTAATAAGAGTGGACGATCAAGAACGAAGTGCTCGTGTTAAGAAGGGTGTAAGACAAGGCTGTAGCCTTTCGCCCCTACTCTTCAACCTGTACATCGAGGAAGCAATGATGGAAATAAAAGAAAGGTTGAGGAGTGGAATTAAAATACAAGGTGAAAGGATATCAATGATACGATTCGCTGATGACATTGCTATCCTGAGTGAAAGTGAAGAAGAATTAAATGATCTGCTGAACGGAATGAACAGTCTAATGAGTACACAGTATGGTTTGAGAGTAAATCGGAGAAAGACGAAGGTAATGAGAAGTAGTAGAAATGAGAACAGCGAGAAACTTAACATCAGAATTGATGGTCACGAAGTCAATGAAGTTAAGGAATTCTGCTACCTAGGCAGTAAAATAACCAATGACGGACGGAGCAAGGAGGACATCAAAAGCAGACTCGCTATGGCAAAAAGGGCATTTCTGGCCAAGAGAAGTCTACTAATATCAAATACCGGCCTTAATTTGAGGAAGAAATTTCTGAGGATGTACGTCTTGAGTACAGCATTGTATGGTAGTGAAACATGAACTGTGGGAAAACCGGAACAGAAGAGAATCGAAGCATTTGAGATGTGCTGCAATAGACGAATGTTGAAAAGTAGGTGGACTGATAAGGTAAGGAATGAGGGGGTTCTACGCAGAATCGGAGAGGAAAGGAATATGTGGAAAACACTGATAAGGAGAAGGGACAGGATGATAGGGCATCTGCTAAGACATGAGGGAATGACTTCCATGGTACTAGAGGGAGCTGTAGAGGGCAAAAACTGTAGAGGAAGACAGAGATTGGAATACGTCAAGCAAATAATTGAGGACGTAGGTTGCAAGTGCTGCTCCGAGATGAAGAGGTTAGCACAGGAAAGGAATTCGTGGCGGGCCGCATCAAACCAGTCAGTAGACTGATGACCAAAAAGAAAGTACAGAATCTCTTTTAGAACGAAATGCCGCGGGAGAAGGCATTAAGTAAGCTGATGATATTGTTGTGCGCTATATTGTACACACTGCTGCGCAGGAAATACGGAGTGTAACCTTTGAAAATGCGAGAAATATAGTTCTCAGATTTTCTGAAATGAACATCTGACAGGAAAAAAAAACCGGCTTAGTGCATTTTTGGAAATAAACAAAAGGAGCCTATTCTTATTGTGCTGTGTTCACCTAGAAGATCGACCTTCGAAGCTTAATTAGCTAAAGCTTTTTAGTGATGATTCAGAATCAAGTTTGAGAGATCCTGTGCTAATGATTTTAAATGACCATAATAGCTACATGACACTGTTAAGCTAATAGCATTACTGTTGTACTTCTAGCACGTCACCGATTACACAGAACACAGCCGTATAAGGTAACTTTTAGTTTAATTACAACACGATTTTTTTAAATAGGGGTGTGATCTATATACGAAAATGAACACAGCTACTAAAATCACTCCGTATTACTAAGCAGTCCTCTTCAACAAAGCCTACTGCAGGGTGGTAACCAACTGCCTCAGAAATTAGTACCGCCAAAACACAGACTTTTAACCTTTTGAGTCACAGCACTATGTAAAACAACATAATTCTAAAATTTTTCACATAATTAACCTTTATGATAGATGTAAGCAACGAATACAAGTACAAATTGGTAAAAAGTAAACAATTGATTGTTTAAGGATGTGGCTGCACTTTGGAATATAAACGCACAATTTTTCACGACATCTTCATGAAATTCGCAAATAGTAAACAAAGAGTCGCTTTCAGGAAGTCATTTCACTTTGGAGCCGGTGGGACATACAGGTTTCGACCAATCTTCATTTCATGCGATAGCGTTGAAAGCAAATTCGCCTTTTTTCTGGACAAAATCGCACATCTCGAAACTTCCATGAACTCATGACGCCTAAAACAAATTTTAGTCCTAGATAACAAACAAAAATAGTTCCAAAATTTCATAGATGTTGTATCACAACTACATACTGTCCCAGTGGCTTCATTTCCATAGCACTCATAACAGCGGTAGTAAAAACTCAAATTACTTTACAATAACTTAGGTATACTTTACTGTCACTGTCAGTGATATTCTCACTATGACCACTATGAAAAAAAAACCGCATGTCAGAATCTCCAGTAATCATGTAACACAATCTCCGAGCCGACTGTTGCTATGAACGCTATAAGCGACTGGTGCAACGCAGTACATTCGTGGAAGTACCTCAGCGTGCCACCAGAAGTCTCTCTCTTGCAACAGCTTCAGTGATTTTATACGAAAGGCAATGGTACTTAAAAAAATTATTAAAATTGTGATTACAGGCGGGAACCACTGGGGCTTAAAAGGTTAATACAAATATTTTTACCGATGACGACTGTAGTACTATAGACGTAAGATTTGCATACTAAACAAACACACAGAAAAGAACAGGAGGGGTTAATATGTGGCCATCGTTGTAAACCGTAATATGCAACTTCGAAGATCTTTTTCCAGTGAGACCCAAGCCAAAGCCAAAGTAGGCTTAGAGGAAAATAGGAATCTGCTTCTACTAGATGCTGAAAAGAAAAAAAAAAGAACTGAAAAAAGGAAGTACTGTTTTCAAAAAAGCTCTCCTCAAAGAGGCATCCAAATGTGTTGCAAAATTAATATTAAGAAAAGTGACATATAATAACGGCAACTGTTACTAAACATCGATAGAAGAACTTATTGTCAGATGAACGTGAATCAATAAACGAAACCCAGTGATGTGATGACGAAATGGATTAATTGTGCACTTAAGTATATGAGACAGAAACTAAAGAGTGTCAGGCAGCCACTGTGTACAACGTAAGATAATATACTCACATGTAAAAGAAAGATGGTGTTATTCAAATGATACAACATAAGCAAGACCCATCATCAGTAGCTTATTGATGCTTTAAGGATATAGAAAATATTACTAGGGAGTTTAATAGTGTGACCCTTATGAGTAAATTACATAAATTTCAGTTGAAAATCGAAAGTAAATATACTATGTAGTATGCACCGTGTCAGGAATAAACAGATAGGTCGTTTCCAATTTACTGAGTTAAAACAATAAACTCACGTGTACTACTTATGAGATATGAAAAATATTCAATTGATAGTTTTTGTCTGTTGTAGGAAAACTAAATGAATTCTTCTTGCACATCACCAATTTCATGGTTTCTTACAGAACGCCTTTTTTATGGGTACAAGAGAATGGAAAAGATATTGAGGCCATAACTATGAAGGTGCACAGGATAGAGTAGCATGGAGAGCTGCATCAAACCAGTCTCAGGACTGAAGACCACAACAACAACAACAACTATGAAGGCCGCCCACTGTTTATAAAATAATTTAAACGTCTAAATATTGGTAACTGGTGCTCCGGCGGACGATCTTCTACCATATAACTTGGGTTTTTCCGTAGTTGTGAACTTTCTATTGAACAAAATATTGCTTACCATTTTGTAACTTCCACTGAATATCAAGTCATCTGAAGTCACATGAACTTTAATTGAATTCGGTCGTATGTTTTACCACAAAGAAACCGCACAACAGAAAAGTAAGTATCGGACTTCATATCGACCGATCAGAGAATGAACTTTACTGAATGGTTCCTCGTATCTTTCTCTTAAAGGATAAATGATTCTAATGACCACAGGAGGTGGGATTGCGAGCTGGAACGCACATATGAGAAGAGTTTACGAACTATGTTGATTCCAGATTTACATTTTTTCACGAACTGGGGCGTACTCTTCAACTTCAGAAAACATTTAACGCGTATAAAATCCCAACACAATGGTTCCGTAAGGGGAAATTCTTTGTCATTATATTAATGATCATTATTCAGTGAGAATTAGCTTGACAAGGAAATGCAATATGGTTTCTCATGTGCTCACACACAAAGATTCAAACATTCAAAGAATAACCGAAGGTAAAATTCACAATTTTCTAGTATAGGTTGAGTCGCCGAAACTAGCTTGTGACTTGTAGCGAAAAGCAGCACAGAGCGCAATTGGTACCACGATGCGTGAGGTGAATCGTGACCTGATAAAGAACGAAATCGGCCCCATCTGAATCTAGTTAACAGATAGCAAAGTTACCACTCACGAGAACCGTAGAATGATTCTGATAAATGACTTTAAAGCTTATAGGATATTCCTACACTAAAAAACGGAACATAGTCCCATCCAAAATCACCTTTCTAAGTGCACACAAAAGCGGCACTTAATATTCACTAGAATCCAACTAGTGACTGTTCCTCTACACAAAATCCAACGTTCCTCGACTCCGGGGACAGAGATAAAATAAACTGGAAGGGGACAAAATGACCAATCGATGAGGAGGGTTTTTTAGTGGTACTAAGCGTATTCTTCAACCAGAGGGTTGGAGAAACAGTGCCTGGTTCCTTCGCTCAAAATTTTTATCGGTTCGACGTCTAAAATTTGAACACGCGCTTGCCTTACTTGTGGGTCTGAGGGAACCACTCACGAGACGTTTAACGTTAAGAAAGCCCCGGCAGGTAAACGTCCCATCAGTTTGGCGCCCAAAGTCAACTTCGAACAATTAAACTCAACGGCCGTTGTCAGGCCCCGCTACATAGCCGAATCAAGGAAGTCCAACTGAATTCACCAATGCGCATGTGTTTGCAGTTATACTCACATTCATACAAAATAGCAATCATCCCTGTTTAGGGAAGATGGTTAAAAGTTCACGGTGTGCTGAATATCAGAAGTAATGAAAATGAACATAAAGATGAATCAGTTCGGTTCACAGCATGGTGTCCCCGTGGGATGGTAAAAATGTGAGAAAACATGGGCATAAGAACGACACTGCAGAACTTGACAACATTAAAAAATCACAATGAATTGACCGCTACTTTTCAATTAAATCTCTAAAATTTAAGGATTCACTGGGTTAAGATTTGCAGGCCGATCAGAATCAAGCTAAAGTTGAGAGCCGTTCAGCTTGTTATATGACAGCCGCGTTCACGTTTGCGTGCACGTGTAAGCGCGGGTATGTTAGGACAGTATGTTGCACCGTTGAGGGTGTCCGAAAAGTCCCCGTACACTTCGTGATTTCATATAATTGCCGAAGTAAATATTTGGTTTATTGGTATCCTTCCTTTGAAGCTAACGAATAGCTTCCCAAGCTGCGACATCGTTGCGAAAAAACAGTGACCCGTATATGTAATAAGTTTCCTTTAATTTACATCTATGGTCACAAACTTTTTGCTAACAGATTAACCGGTTTCGGTCTTTAATGACCATCATCAGATCTGTTTCATAAAAACAAAGTCCTAATGTACTGCAGCCATAGTGGCATCGTCAAATGTTAAATGCGGAATCAGCACCAGCATCGCCAAATACATATAAGCCACTATGGCTGCAGTACATTAGGACTTTGTTTTTATGAAACAGATCTGATGATGGTCATTAAAGACCGAAACCACTAATCTGTTAACAAAAAGTCTGTGACCATAGACGTAAATTAAACGAAACTTACTAACGAAAAGCATTGTTGCAAGTGTTGTTTTGGCTGATGTGAGCGGACACATACTATTGAGGAGAGATTAGTGGCGAGTGTGTGGGTTCACGAACGTCCATATACTGGGAGAAGAATGGCAGAGATTATGAGATTTTTTATAGCTCACTAGTAAAGTTATCTTCGTCAACTGGAAGAAACGTGCTTTTGTTTCTAGTAGTTAGAAAGAGAGGCCACGCCTTGGACGTAAGAAAACGCGAGAGCAAACGTGTGCCACTATCGCTAGATCAACTGAGCAGTCTCCAGTGAGGTTCGCCCTCTGAAGTGCAGCTGAATTTCAAATTCCGCAGTCAACAATGCGCGAGCACGTAAATGATTCGAAAATGAAAGGATGTAGTCCGATGTTTGTGAATGAATTACCTGACAAAGTCACAGGACAGCGACTTGCTGTCTGTCGTGCTTTGTAGGCACAATTTCCAAATGACGTGTCTCGCTCAAGAGTATCGCTTTATGAGGAAGTTCCGGTAAGACTCAGTTCGCGCAGGTGGAGTATGATTTTATGGTCTTAGGAAAAGCTGCATATGTGCTTGAGCCCAGACCGTAGGTTTTTCGATTGAAATTCTTATTTGGAGATATTGTAAAAGAGGTCAATGCCTCAGCTCGAAGACAGTAGCACGGAGCTCCAGCACGCTTTGTTATTCAGATGTACGAGTTCTTGACGAGCGATTTCGAGGCTGCAAGGCTGGTTCAGTAATATCTACAGTATCGCTGAAATGGCCTCTACGAAGCTTGGAACTTACCAGGCCAGACAACTCACTGTGGGGAACAATCGAGTGCCATGTGTAGCTCAACGTCGGTAGAAGACAAATGAATTGTGCAAACGTGCTTAGGAAGCCTTTCCAAGGATAGCTTCTGATATGATCCACAGGATGTTAGGGAGTACATTGAAAGGTATAGATTTCTGTGTAAGGCTCGAAGGTTCACGAACAGTTTTCATGTGTAAGTAGTCCAATGTACTGTTTTGACCTAGTGGTACAGGGACATCTCGGACACTGCATTAGGCTTTCCAACAAGGTTCTGTCAGACATGGTTCTGTCATTACCTTATTCCGAAAGGTGTATCAGACATTTATCTGTATGCTGATCGCTTGCACTATGTACACATATCAAAAAAAGTTTTGCATCACCACGGTTCCCAGAACTCCTGAAGATAGACGTTGACTGTGGATATTGTATCGCAGACGCAGTCCCTTTGACTCTTAAGAGATGTCACTGAACCCGCCCAAAGATGTAAACAACCATGTATTAGCAGCGGCTATTACACAGAGGGATCCAACAGCCGATCAGTTCCACTCATTCCACCAGGATGGAGGTACACGGCTCATGTTGTCTGTAGTTCAACCACACCTAGATGGTCAATACAGTGGATCGATCACGTCCACATTGTTAATTTGGGCAGGAAGGGCTCTCAACAAGGGACATGTCCAGGCGTCTCGGAGTGAACCAATTTGATCTTGTTCAGACGTGGAGGAGATACAGAGAGACAGGATCTGTCGATGACATGCCTCGCTCAGGCCGCCCAAGGGCTACTACTGCAGTGGATGACCGCTACCTACGGATTATGTCTCGGAGGAACCCTGACAGCAACACCACCATGTTGAATAACGCTTTTCGTGCAGCCACAGGACTTGTGGAATACAGGCATGCATCAATGCAAGAGGACGTACTACTGGGTATTAGAGGTACTGGTGTGTACAGCAATCTGGGCCACCACCTCGGAAGGTCTCCCTGTATGGTTGTACAACATGCAATGTGTGGTTTTTATGAGCAATAAAAAGGGCGGAAATGATGTTTATGTTGATTTCTATTCCAATTTTCTGTACAGGTTCCGGAACTCTCGGAACCAAGGTGACGCAAAGTTTACGCCTACATGGATGATTATGAAAGTGAAACAGAGAAGATGAATCTCGGTGTCGGCACATACCCCATCCGATCAGAAGTGTCCGGACTCCCCTGTGTAATACGAAATTGACCACTAGATGTCAGCAGAGGCTGACCCGCCAGCATAAACGGTGGCGGGGAGTTTTGCATTGTCAGTAGAGAATTAATAGCAGTAGAACGGGTTGGTCAGGAGAGGTCAGTGACTTCGAATGTAGACTAGTCATTGGAAGTCATTCGATTAACAAATACAGCAAGATCTTTCTTGAAGGTCGTACATGAAATGTATTTGGAGTTGAGAATACGAACAACTGTCAGCTGTATAAGGGAATGAAACAATGAAAATTTGTGCCAGACCTGGACTCGAACTAGGATTTCCCATTTCAGGCGAGCAGTCGGCTTAACCGCTTTGGCTATCCGTGCAAGATTCATGGCCAGGGCTAAACTTCCATATGTCGTCGTTCCTGCGTCACAACCTGTACTCTTACGCCCATTATGTGATTCTCCCACAGGGGAGGACATTTTAATTTAATGTCGCCGCCTGGTATCGGCGTAAAAATACAATATTGCAATGGGTGTGGTATTAAGAAGAATGATGCAATGCTCCTTGGCACATGCATGCATGCAAAAGCGGTTAAGGCGACAGCTCGCATATAGCGGGAAATCCGGGTTCGAGTCCCGATCCGGCACAAATATTCTTCACCGTAATTTCCTTATACAGCTGACAGTTGTTCGTACTAGCAGCTGCGGATACATTTCATGTACTTCATAACGGCTGTAGTCGCCGCTGTTCCTGTTCCTTCAGACAAGCACGCATATCTGAAGGAATACTGCGTCGTCCTTCTTAACAACACTGACATTACAATATCGTAATTCTGGAGCTGCCCGAGTCGACTGCTGGTGATGTGACTGCGAAGTGGGAACACGTGGCAGCAACCACAGACAAACTAAGAACAGACAAGCGTAATGTACTGACGCCCAGGGACCGTCGATCACTGCGGAGAGTGGTTGTGCAAAACCGCAAGAAATCAGCGGAAGGAGTCTCTCGCGAGTTCCAAACTGCTGGCAGCGGTCCAACTAACACAAGGACCGTGCGTAGGGAATTAAAAAGACTGGGGTGCCATGGTCGAGCAGCTGTTCGTAAGCCACACACTTCTGTAACCAATAACTTATTTCAATACACACAGTCGTGATCGCATTTAAGTTGTTTATTTTTATTTTCAGATGATCGGTTTCGATCTTCTAAGAGATCATCTTCAGATCTTATATTCCTTGGTGACCATAGGAACCTTTGGCGTGGACCAGGGCCATCTGTGCAGAAGTGGAGTGCTCCCCTTTCAGCCATGTGGTGGAGGTTTTCTCGGGTGGTGGATATTTACATGCAGAGAAATAGCACCCTAGACAGGTCTGGTATCGTCTCTCGCCGGCGAGTGTCAGAAACTTTTACTGAATATCTATATGTTCATGAAGAAAATATATAAAAATATAGCATTTCCTCATGGTGCCATATTAGGACCAGCACTATTCTCGCCGTACATCACAGATTTTCTCAATACTGTTACTACATACAGACATACATACATTAATCCTTGTTCCATAGATCATGAATACGACATTTCGTAATGATGTGGAACATGTCACTTTAACATCAGTTTTCTTTACACAAAATAATTTGTTAATTAATTTATTTATTTTACAGTTACTACTTCATATCTAAGAATTCATCTATTGAGTAGAAGGAGTTGTCATTCATAAACTAGGAAAACATTCTCTTTGCTGATAACAACATTAAATCACTTAACCAAAGTCATGCAATATTAGTTGGAGGTGACTTTAACATACGGAGTATAGACTGGGACGTCTATGGATTCATTGCAGGGGATACAGACGGACAGTCTTGCGAAGTAACACGTTTACCGAAAGCAGTCTTGAACAGCTAGTTGAACAGCCCACATTCAATGGAAATGTATTAGACCTTGTAGCTACAAGCAGGCTTGAACTTGTCGACAGTGTAAGTAAAGAGACAGGGATTAATTATTATTATGTCATCATAGCGACGATGTTTACTAACGTTTATAAACCCACGAACAAGGCTAGGACAGTATTTTTATTAGAAACTGCAGATATGCAGTTGTTAGCAGCCCACTTAGAAAATGAATGGACGTTATTTAGTTCCAGTATGATAGACATAAAGGAATTATGGGCAAAGTTTAAACGAACTGTAAATAGCGCACTGAAGAAATTTGTGCCGAGTAAGCGGGTTAAGAAAAAGAATTCGTTAAATGCTGAGGAAGCAGAGACTGTTGCTCCAAGGTTCAAAAAGGTACGCTGAAATAACGATAGCCAAAAGTTAGTAGAGATTCATGTGTCTGTAAAAAAATCGATGTGCGAAGCATACAGCTGCAACCATCTTACTTCAGCAAAAGATCTTGTTGGGAACCTGAGAAAATTTTGGTACTGCGTAAAATCGATATGAGAGTCGAAGCCTTCTGTTCAGTCACTCGTTGACCAGTCTACATCCAACTTCTACATCAATACTTCACAAGCCACCCGATGATGTGCGCCGCAGGATACTGGGCTCGTATCACTAACTGATCCCCCGTCTCTATTCCATTTGCAAGTGATACGTGGGAAGAAAGACGTCGGTAAGCCTCTGTAGTGGCTCTAATTTCTCCAATTTTCTCGTTGTGGTCATTTCACGAAACGTCCAGTCTGGTATGGCAAAAGAACAGAGCAAAAGGAAAGCCGAAATTTCAAATCTCGCGTTTAAGGAATCGTTCACGGGCAAGCATACCGTCGTTTGACCGTCATACAAACTCCCATGTGGAGGACATAGTAACGGGAAACCCAGGCGCAGAGAAGCAGCTGAAAAAGTTCAGTACGAATGAGTCGCCGGGTCCAGATGGAATTCCGATTCGGTTTTGTAGAGAGTACTCTACGGCACTGACCTCTTACTTAGCTTGCATTTATCGCGAATCTCTCGCCCAGCGCAAAGTTCCAAGCGACTGGAAAAAGGTCAGGTGAATCCTGTATATAAGCAGAGTAAAAGAACGGACACGGAAATTTACAGACGAATTTCATTAACATCGGTTTGATACAGAATTCTCGAAAATATTTCCAGTTGGTATATGAGAAATTTCCTTGAGACGAAAGAGCTTCTGTCCACAAATCAACACGGATTTAAAAAGCATCGCTCGTGCGAAACTTAGCTTGCAATTTTCTCACATGATATCCTGCAAGCCATGGATGGAGGGTGATACGTTATAAGTGAGTGGAAGGGCTATGTTGAGTGCGATACTTTTCTTCTAAACACATCACACTTTTATTTCAAAAAACTCCCATTAAAAGGCAATGTTCAAAACTCTCATTCACTGAATTTAAGACAACAATTTAAAACGGAAAATGGATATAGCTCCACAATTCCCTCAGAAATTATAAAATACAACCACAGTAATTTATGAACAGGCGCAATAATAAAATAGATTTCGGCACAGGGTTATTTGGTAAGCGTGATAGCGTTACGGAGATGTTTAGCAAACTCAAGTGGCAGATTCTGCAAGAGAGGCGCTCTGCATCGCGGTGTAGCTTGCTGTTCAGGTTTCGAGAGGGGGCGTTTCTGGATGAGGTATCGAATATATTGCTTCCCCCTACTTATACCTCCCGAGGAGATCACGAATGTAAAATTAGAGAGATTCGAGCGCGCACGCAGGCTTTCCGGCAGTCGTTCTTCCCACAAACCATACGCGACTGGAACAGGAAAGGGAGGTAATGACAGAGGCACGTAAAGTGCCCTCCGCCACACACCATTGGGTGGCTTGCGGAGTATAAATGTAGATGTAGAATATAAATTTATAAGTCGCCATTATTCATATATGCAAAATACTGCTATGACATGAATAGCATTATGCCTTAATAAAGTAAAATTATTTGTTACGTAAACAAGCATCGACATTCATAATTTAGTGCCCGATAGTCAATAACCGGTCTCACCCTGCCCTGTGGCTTAGGCACCGCAAATATAGGAGTACCGAGATTTCGATGGCCTAATAACTCCGTCACGTAACGTTTCGTCTATTGCCACCTTCAACTGTCTCATTCTAGATCGGGGAATCTGTATGGGGATGCCACACCGGAATGTTGTATGTTCATTCAATTTCTTTCTCTGGCCTTTTAACCTCACCTAAGCAAATCCCTAAATCCTTCACATAAATCAACAATCTATTTCCTCTGTTTGGCTGGTAAATGTTCAAGATCTTAGGTCGGAACATTCGGTATTGGCTGGTTTAGTAACTTGGTTTTGACGTTCTGATCTTTTACTCACCAAACGCTTACAGAGGTTAAAGACTTTACGGTGTGCAAACTCAAAATTAAACTTTCTCTGACTCCACTGAGAAACTAACTCAACCTTACGGATAAAGTCAGTACCTATAACTGCCTACACAGATAAATTACGTGCCACCTTAACTGGGAATTTCCATATAAAATCAGCACTTCGAATCTTAACTTCAGAAGTGGCCAAAATCCACAACTCTGCGGAACTGGCGAGCTTACAAGACCACATACAATCGCAGGAGCTTACACTGCTCACGACAGTTGGAAACCCAATCTTCAATGATCAAAGAAACAGAACTTCCCGTATCGAAAAGGCCACAAACGGGCTCCTCATTTATAGTCAAACATACAAAGGAGGCTCGACCACTAGGAACAGCAATAATACTTCCGCAAAGGGGCCTCTTTCGTGATTCCCCGCCGATATGCTCTCAACTACCGGTTAAGGTTTCCTGCCTTGTACAATTCCTTGATAAGCTACCACCCTTTTTACACCTAGAACATTTTGTCGCTAATGAATCCGCCCTCTGGCTTTGGTTGCTACCTTCAGCCTTCTGCCATCTAGTACGAAAGCCCTACTCCAGTTTTTCGTCAGGATGCCACACAGCTTGTACACGAGTCACCATCTGTTATAACTGACGGAAGTTTTGTGGCCGATCATAGAAAAGCACCTTGGAGAGGTCACAAGGACACGTGACTTCTAGGACATTTTTCAACAATTTGCCCCTTTCTTTAATCTAAACACAAACTGTTAGCGCTATCTTTGATACTGTTAGTGTGCCATTTAACGGTTCTTCACATCGTTGCCTTTACCGATTAGACAGTGTGAGAAATGGCACTCAAATAATATCGCAAAATTAGCTCCCAAAATGCTTAAAAGACGGTTTCCGCCGCATGGCCTAGGGCAAAGCCTGCCCCGAGCTCCTGCCCACTATGGGGCTCAGCAACTGATGACAATATTGACTTGAGGGTATTGTATTCTGCCTGATCATAAAATATGGGTTGCCTTGGAAACCTGCTTCTCAGATCGCTAGACAACAATCCAAGCAAATCGGATTAATGGCAATACTTAACTTTGAGAAATACATAGATGTGTCGCGAGCAAATGGCGACAGACAATTAAATAGTCTCTTCAGTACACACAATTCGTAATACAAGTGAAGTAATACAGTGGATGCTTCTATCCAAATCGCTGGTCTTGACACTTCTGTAGAGCTGGCCGTGGCCAGGCGGCGCGGTGCTTATGTCCTCATCATGTAGAGGGCGCTACCGTCGCGTTGTCGTCTTGGAGAGGGGTTGGTAAGCGTACAGTTGGTTGACGTCATCTCATAGCCCTCTCCGCTCTAACATTCCCGCATGACGTGCCAGCGCTTGAAGTTACACCAGAACAGAGGACGTGCTTAATTCACTTTGGGCAAATTCCCCCACCATCGGTTCACACTAGTAAATCACTCAGCTGTTCAGACAGTACGAGAATTTTCATACGGAGTTGGACAGTGTGACGCTGCAAATATCCAGACTGTTACTCTTGCAACTACAGTAAAGGCTGTTGCGCATCTTTGAGAACCTTAATATATTTGTCTGGCTTCTCCACAGACAACCCCCCATTGTTGTTGCACCTATGGTACAGCTATCTTTATCGCTGAGCACGGATACCACCTCTTCTTGGCAATGTCTGAGGTTCATGGGGCCGATCAGACATATGAGTGTGCAATATACATCACATTTGCATGCGTTCAACATCTCCTCCTCGACCTTTGGATCGATTTCAACCATACTTGGTACACATATTGCTCGCTATCTGGAAAGAAATACTGCTGGGTAAAAACCATTAACCTCACATTGCTCTGGGGGTGATAATGGGGTGATAGACAAAGAGAGAGAGAGAAGATGGTGATATGGACACACCGAGTGGGGCTGTTTTGTGGAGATGGATAAAGATGGGGCGGAGAGATGGACAGAGAGAGGGGGGAGGAGTAGATGGACAGAGAGGGATGGCAGGAGGAGATGGCCAGAGAGAGAGAGAGAGGAGGAGGAGGAGGAGGAGATGGAAAAATACAGGTGAGAAGAAGGGGAAGTGTAGGGATCGGTTATAAGACAGAGAGAGGTAATCGGCTAGTGGAGACGGGATGGGATGTGGGGAGGTAGGTGGAAGAGGAACAGGTTATGAGGATGTAGGTGGAAGAGGTAAAGGGTGTGAGGAAGGAGGTGGAAAAGGTAGAGGGTGTGATGAAGCAGGTAAAAGAGGGGAGAGAGGAATAGATGGGGGAAGGTAGATTAGGCGACAGATTTAAATTTTTCCTGATTGCACCGTGCCGCAGTGTAGGTTCCACTGTGGCTCCTCTCCCTAATTTTGTGTGTGTGTGTGTGTGTGTGTGTGTGTGTGTGTGTGAAAGGGAAATGAGGTGCAAAGACAGTGACATACCGGCCCATCTCTGTAGCGCCTGAAGCAGTTTTTGAAAAACTTGCCCCATGTATCACATGAGACACCCCCCCCCCCCCCAAATAGCATTCTATGATTGACATTTTAAGTGCAAAATGTATGGTTGCATAAAATCGTACCTCAGGAATACCCAGAGCAACTGAACATAATTTGGTATACTCATGACTAATTTTTTGTGTA
Organism: Schistocerca piceifrons; assembly: GCF_021461385.2. Lineage (NCBI taxonomy): Eukaryota > Metazoa > Arthropoda > Insecta > Orthoptera > Acrididae > Schistocerca > Schistocerca piceifrons. Next base: position 644,301,702 of record NC_060142.1, read on the forward strand.
AAAGTGGTATGGAAATAAGATACTACTGATACCCCTAGGGATGGGGATGAGAAGAGATGGACATGCAAAAACATTGTAAAGCAGTCTGTTGATATTTATTTGCTGCATTTGGTTGACCTGGAACATTTTTAAAAACATGAAGTTCAATTGCCTCTTACGTGTGCTGTTGAGTGTATCAACCGGCTTGCCAGAATGAGGATTGTAGCGAGCCAGTATTTTCGCCAGCGTGTTTCGGGAACTAAGATCAAGCCATAGGCCTGAATACTATAGACAAATTAACGTCCTCTCTGGGGTCGTACGGTGTAAAACAGTAGAGATTCAAACATACATGTGTGCAGTATGTTTATATATGCGACATACGCGTACTCGGGTGTAGCCGCTAGCTGAAATTACTTGTAATATAAAGAATAACTATCTTAGTGATTTGATAGGCAGTCATGCATCAGGATCGCTCTCCAACGCTTCCGAGAAAGAGTGAAAGATGATGCTATGTGACTCTGTCTTATTCATTCGTGTATTAAGTTCAGGAACTGTCGAATGATATGTGTACCTTTTAAGTACGCGTCTACAGTGCACCTTTAGTTACTATACTAAGTAATTTTTATAAGAGTGAACGTTTGATGACGATGGAAATTTAGAAGACTGGCGCACTTTGGTAAGCTCGGGAGAGGTTTTATTCCTGTTCATCCGGAAGAAGCGTTTCATATAAAAAAGTATTTCATATGAAAAGTATTTCATATGGTACTCATTGCACCCCTTTTGAAACTACTTATAGCCGAAATATTTCATGAGCGTCGGCTATTGGTATTAGACTGCGCGAACACGGAATGTGAGTAAAGAGAACAGGAACGCTGAAGGCGATCACAACGTTGAGTTCTCTTAGCAAAGAACGATAAATAAGCTAAAGTTACTAAAAAAGAGAAGCATCTTCTGTTTCGTGAAAAGCAACTTTTCTAGACAAAAAATAATTTCACTGAACAATAAAAAACAGTTCAATGTTATCACATACAGATAACGAAGGCCTGACTAAGATAACTGAGTACTAAAATATGCTCTGAAGTACGCGAAAATTATATTCTCTGGTTAGATTTGCAGTATGGTCGGGAATAATGTTTCGTAGTGACGGTTTAATGAAAATCAGCGGTAGGCATTTCACAGCAACTTTTACAACGGAATGTTCTTGGAAGTGTTACACAGATCACAGCAACAAGAAAGCAGCCTTTTTCTTCTATTTCGGGACTACATCCCTTCCCACCACCACCGCCACAACACACAGGGGTAGGAGAGAGGGAGGGGGAAGGGGGAGTGTGAGAGTAGAAGCTTGATGCCTTGTAGCCATTAATGTTTCAATAGTGCGATTAATATTTCATAGCTGGATAGTGCACACTACATGTGTCATGGAACAACGTCTGAATCTTCCAGCGTATGTAGTTTGCAGCGCGGAAGTCTCTCCTCTTAACCGACTGCCTCTAAAATCGTTGCGGATCCCTTGTAGCACCTCTTCTGTGGTGACCGCAAAGCCACAGTAGGCGCCCGTCGAGCGTTTCGGTTTACTACCTGCAGCGTTTACGAGCCCCAGCCGAAGGCCGGCGACTTTTACGCTGCCCGAGCTGCGACCCTTAGCTCTACAGAGCAGTCGAGAGTATTCTGTTGGCCAGAGGTGCTGTAGGAGCTCGTTGCCCCTGAGGAGTCAGTAAGCAACCTTGTTGGAGCTTCGAGAAACGGCGTGAAATTAAGTTAGGAAAGTGATTAAAATGTCCAGTAGCAGGGAAGTACCGTAACTGTAAGGATTGTTTACACCTTCCTTTCGTGTTTGCGCCAGATAGCCTGCTGGAATACTGCTCTTATTTCAGTTTAGAGTATTATTTATGTATGGATCTTTCGATTATCTAGCTTGCAACAGTAAGCAATTTTGCTACGCTCTGTTCCTGGCGTGGGACACAGCGGTCTTCAAACGGTGAATAAACACCCATAGCACACTGACGGACACTTCCAAGACGCGATTGATCGCATAGCCCCTTGAGTCGTGAATTGATGTTTCAATTGAACGCTAGGGAAGAAAGACTACATTCCTGTCTTAAACGATTGTTTAATCCTATTATTTCGTTTTTTATCTACCATTATTACTGTTTTCTCTTGGTTCTAGTACATATAGAACATTACCTGTCTTTCCCTATAGCTCACACCTGCTTTTCCGAGAATTTCGAACAGATTCCACTACTTCACGTTGTCGACCGCTAAAAAATGGAATGATCGTGTGGCATTACTGGCCGGGAGGCCCCATCTGGGGAAGTGGAGCCGCCGAGTCCGAATCTTACGAGGCGTGTTTTTTTAAGTAAGTACCGTTTTGAAATTAAAAAAAAAGACGTGCTAAGACATCTCAATAATTTTATTTTTACATGAAAGCCTGTACCTTAATCTACTTTTCTACATAATTTCCGTCAATATTGAGGCACTTGTCATAACGTTGTACGAGTTTTTGAATACCCTCCTCATAGAAGTCTGCCGCCTGACTTGTTAACCACTGTGTCACCAATGTTTTGACTTCGTCATCGTCTTGAAGACGCTGACCGCCCAGGTGTTTCTTCAAGTGCAGGGACAGATGGTAGTCGCTGGGTGCAAGATCGGGGCTGTACGGAGGTCAGATCCACCCAGAAAAGTGAAGTTTAAGCAAACAATTTCTGGCCGGAAAATCATGTACACAGTTTTTTGGGACAGAAAAGGAGTACTGCTTGTGGAATTCCTGCCTCGTAATGAGACAATCAATGCAGCAGCTTACTGTAAGACATTGCACAATCTGCGCCGTTCAATGCAGAACAAAATACGTGGCAAGTTGAGCAAGGGCATCGTTTTGCTGCAAGACAATGCCCGTCCGCATGTGGCGGATCAGACCGAAGATCTCATCACATCTTTTCGATGGGAAACTCTAGATCATCCTCCGTACAGCCCCGATCTTGCACCCAGTCACTACGATCTGTTCCTGCACTTGATGAAGCACCTGGGCGGTCAGCGTCTTCAACACGATGACGAAGTCAAAAACAGTGATGACGCAGTGTTTAACAATTCAGGCGGCAGACTTCAATGAGGAGGGTATTAAAAAACTAGTACAACGTTATGACAAGTACCTCAATATTGACGGAAATTATGTAGAAAAGTAGATTAAGGTACGGGCTTTTATGTAAAAATAAAATTATTGAGATATCTTAGGACATCTTTTTTAAATTTCAAAACGGTACTTACTTAAAAAACATGAATCGTATATCAGTCGATGGCACATTGGGCGACTCGCGTGCCGGTGATGAGAGTGAAATGAGGTTGAAGACAACACAACACCCAATCCACGAAAGGAGAAAATCTGCAACCCGGCCGGGAATCGAACCCGGGCCCGCTGCATGGGAAGCAAGCACGTAACCACTTTTTTTTTTGCTGATCTAATTTTGTACTATATTTCAATATTGTTCTTTGAACTTTTTTGGGGCGGACGTCCGATGACACTCGTTCAGGTTGTTCGTTGATCCGTTCAGTCAGGTTTTTTTATTATTGAGCGCAGCTAACCCTCTGACCGAATACGCTGAGCTATCCTGCGGGCTCAGCTAAGCAGGCGGACTGTCGACCTCTTTTCTAGGTAGACAACTCCTATGACAGTCTCTTGATTTTTTGTAAGTCGTGTTGTAAGCGTATTGTCATATCGCTGGCTTGGTTGCGGAGTATCTTTGCGAGCGGCTGCATTGCAAAGTCGAGCACGGGACACGGAGCTGCTTTGTTGTGTTGTGGGAAGCTCTGCATGGGAAAGTTATTATTATGGAAGTTCAAGTGTGGCTGCAAGTACTATTATAGTGAAGTAATGAGATGTGGAAGTGGATTCTGTGAAAAGTCCATACAGAAATAATTAAGTATGAACAGTGCTGCCGATAACGTATTTGAGTATCCGTCCGTTTGCGTGTCGTACCGTACATCAATCATCCGCGTTGTGTTCGGCCTCCCGGAATGAAACTAATGTGAATCAGTAGAATAGTTTACACCAAGGAGAGCAATCAAGTGCCAGTGTCTTGTAGCGAGCGAGAGAACATACGTTCGGCCATCGCGTTTCCGCATCATCAATAACCAGCCGCGTCGCGACGGTTATGCGCACGCTCGTACGACTGAGAACTGTGAACTGTAAATTAACTTTTATGAACAGTGTTATATTATTGCAAGTGTCGAGAAGAACTGGTACGAGATATCTGTGTGTACATGACGAGCGTAAGAACTTTCGTTTGACCATTCGGCTTCCGCGTCATCTACAATAACCCGCGTCGTGTCGGTTGTGCTTACGCTCGTCCAAGTAATAATTGTGGACAGATAATCATTACCATTGCCTGTGTATCTATCACAGAAGGTTCGGCCAAGACTGTGAAATACGTGTGATGGTGTGAAGTACAGCCGGCCGGTGTGGCCGTGCGGTTCTAGGCGCGTCAGTCTGGAACCGCGCTACTGCTACGGTCGCAGGTTCGAATCCTGCCTCGGGAATGGATGTGTGTGATGTCCTTAGGTTAGTTGGGTTTAAGTAGTTCTAAGTTCTAGGGGACTGATGACCTCAGCTGTTAAGTCCCATAGTGCTCAGAGCCATTTGAACCATTTGTGAAGTACAATAGTGACAGACATTAGCATCGTCAAGAATACTGTACAATAAGGGAATAATAATTATGACCTCTCATCAAATTAGCAAGACTGTTAATTGGCACCAACACTTACGACTTAGTGTGTAAACAGTCGAACCTGCGATTTTCTTATCGTCTCAGAATATAATTGTTCTTACCGTAGGACTGTGTTATGTTTAGTGTTGCATGGCCTTCCGGCCGAAGTGGCCGTGCGGTTCGGGGCGCTGCAGTCTGGAACCGCGTCGAATCCTGCTTCGGGCATGGATGTGTGTGATGTCCGAAGGTTAGTTAGGTTTAACTAGTTCTAAGTTCTAGGGGACTAATGACCTCAGAAGTTGAGTCCCATAGTGCTCAGAGCCATTTGAACCATGGCCTTCCTAAGCACGCTTTCATGTTTATATACATAATTTCATGCAAGCCAGCAGCAGTGTGGAGCAGAAATAATACGACCGCCGCGGGAGTACCAGGTACGTGGCGTGGACAGGACGCACGGTCAAAGCGAGGACAGTTTAAGTGTCCCCAACCAGTTGTACACCCCCGGGCGTGTTGCGTTGTTTCCATTATCAACTGCAAAGACAGAAGTTACTTCTCTGGTGCTTTCTCCTTTCCTAAAGCAAAACTGTTCGTCGTCTAATACATATTTAATTTTTTTCCATTCTTCCGTACTTTATTCTTGTCAGCAGTTTCTATGTACTAGCAGTTACGCAGAGTGTGCGATAGGTCTCGCAGTTATCTACCTTTTTCGGTCTTCAGGTTTGTGTGGATGATATTTTTCTGAAAGACTGATGGTACGTCACCGTTCTCATTTATTCTATAAACCAATCTGAGTAGTCTTTGGACAGAAGCGGATCCAAAGTTCGGTTCTCGGGGGGAGGGTTGCAGTTTGTTTCAGCCCCACCGCCTTTACAAATCCAACATGCTGTCGACAACCCTTGTAACATACCTTATATGCATATGATTAATAATTATTAATAATTTAATATATAATACATTTTAATTTAATAAAAAGGAAAAAAAGAAAAATCCGCGGTCAGGCCCTGAAGACCATGGGATAGTTGATCGACCGCCGTGTCATTCTCAGTCTTTCATCATCGGATGATGTGTTGAGAGGCGTGGGACCGGCAGACCGCACCCTCGGCCGTTGTCCACGTCCCCCTATTGGAGCCGCTACCCTTCAGATAGGTGGCTCCTCAGTAGGTGACACGAAGCTGAGTGCAGCCCAGTCCAAGTCTCCCAACAAGGAAAAACCCCTGGGAGTCCCGAGAATCGAATCTGGGACCTCCACAAGAGGGTCTGTCGCGTTGACCACTAGGCTACAGAAGAGAACTTTTAAATATAATAATAATAATTTGTTTCTATCAGTGCTTAGTTACAACAACTTCAAATAAATTGAAATTCAGGTAAATATAGTATTTGAAAAGCATCCATCTGAAAATTTCAGAAATACAGGTATCATAGAGTTGGTTTAAGAACTATAATAGCAACAAACTCTTATAACTTTGACATTGTAATTTACATAACGTAAAATCGATGTCTCCTCCATAAACCACGGACCTAGTAAAGGTGGGATGGCTTGAGTGACTCAGCAATACGTATCGCCATCCATAGGGGCAACAACATCTGTGGAAAGGCCTTACAAAATGGCTCTGAGTACTATGGGACTCAACTGCTGTGGTCATAAGTCCCCTAGAACTTAGAACTACTTAAACCTAACTAACCTAAGGACAGCATACAACACCCAGCCATCACGAGGCAGAGAAAAAGGCCAGACAAACGTGTAGTTTCTGAAGAGGGGTAGCAGCCTTTTCAGTAACTGCACGGACAACAGGCTGAATGATTGACTGATCTGGCCTTGTAACATCAGCCAACATGGCCTTGCTGTCCTGGTGCTGCAAACGACTGAAAGCAAGAAGAAACTACAATCGTTATCCTCCCTGTGGGCATGCTGCCCTTCTGTATTATTATGAAGGCATCCTCTTGGATGAAATATTTTGGAGGTAAAATACTCGCCCATTCACGTTTCCAGTCGAGGATGTAGTCATCAGGAGAAACAAAACCGGTGTTCTACGGGTCGGAGCGTGGAGTGTAAAATCGCTTAATCGGTTAAAGAGGTTAGAAAATTTAAAAACGCAACTTGATAGGTTGTAGTTATACTTAGTGGGAGTTAGTGAAGTGCAGTAACGAGAAGAATAGAACATTGCTTCTGGTCAGATGAATACAAGGCTATAAATACAAAATCAGATTGGAGTAATGCAGGAGTGTGTCTAATAATGAATAAGCAAATAGGAATGGGGACAGTCTGCTATGAGTAACATATTAAATGTATTATCGTAGCCAAGATGGAGAGAAAGCCAAGACCCTCATTAGTAGCGCAAGTTTGTATGAAAACCAGCTTCGCAAATGAAACAGAGACTGAAATAATGCATGAAGAGATAAAAGAAATTCTTCAGATAGTTAAGGGAGAGGAAAATTAAATTGTGATGGAGAATGGGAATTTGATAGTAGGAATAGGAAGAGAAGGAAAAATAGTAGAAGTATATGGAATAGGGGAGACGACTGGGAGATGAGTCTCTCTGGCAGAATTTTGCACAGAGCATAATTTAATCATTGCTGACTTCTGTAAGAAGACTGTATGCGTGGAAGAGACGTGGAGACACTGGAAGGTTTCAGACTGAGTAATAAGACAGAGGTTTCCAGCGGCAGATGTGGACTCTGACTGTTATTAATTGGTTATGAAATATAAGTTAAAACTTAATCCGGCCGGTGTGGCCGTGCGGTTAAAGGCGCTTCAGTCTGGAACCGCGTGACCGCTACGGTCGCAGGTTCGAATCCTGCCTCGGGCATGGATGTGTGTGATGTCCTTAGGTTAGTTAGGTTTAATTAGTTCTAAGTTCTAGGCGACTGATGACCTAAGAAGTTAAGTCGCATAGTGCTCAGAGCCATTTTGATTTAAAACTTAAGAAATTACAAGAAGGTAGGAATTCAAGGACTTAGACATGGATAAGTTGAAAGGATCAGATATGGGATTAAGAGTTTCAGAGAATGCATTAGATAACTTTTGACCTAGACAGGGCAAGAGAAAACAGTAGAAGACGAATGAGTAGCTGAAATAGAGACGGTAGCAGACGATAAAAAGATTTTAAAAAGACAAGTCCTAGTGGAAATCCTTGAAGAATACAACAGATAATGATTTTAAATGAGGAAAGGAGAAACTTTAAAAATGCAGCAAATGAAGCATCCGAAAGGGAATATAGGAGTCGAAAAAATGAGATTAGTAGGAAGTGGAAAATGGCTAAGCAAGAATGGCAAGAGGACAGAAGCAAGGTTGTGGAGTCATGAATATGTAGATGAAAGACAGATACCGCGTATAGGAAGATTAAAGAGATCTTTGGAGAAAAGAGAAGCAACTATATGAATAAGAGAAGGGAAATGAACTTGAAGACAATATTATAGAAAAAGTAGCGGAAGTAAATGAAGATCAGGTCGGAGGTACGATACTGCTAGAAGAATGCGACAGAGTACTGAGAGACGCAAGTTTAAGCAAACGTTCATTCAAAATTATTGAGATCGTTGAGAGAACCAGTCATGACAGAACTGCTCCACGTCGCGTACGAAAGAATATACGAATATGAGACAGACTTCAGACTTCAAGAAGAATGTAGTGCAAGTAATTCCAATTCCAAAGAAAGACGGCACTGACAGATGTGAAATTACCGGACTGTCAGTTTAATAAATCGTGCTTGCAAAATACTGACGCAAATTATTTGCAGAAGAATGGAAAAATTGATAGAAGCCACCCTAGGGGAAGAACAATCTGGATACTGGAGAAATGCTGGAGCAGGTTAGGTAATACTGACCTTACTACGTATCTTACAGTATCGATTGAAGAAAGGCAAACCTACGTTTATAGATTTTGTAGGCTTAGAGAAAGCTTTTTATAATGTTGTCTATGATGCACTCTTTGAAACTCTGAAGATAGCAGGAATGAAATACAGGAAACGAAAGGTGATATGCAGCTGGTATAGAAACCAGACTGCAATTATAAGAATCTAAGGACGAGGGCAAGAAGCAGTAGTTGAGAAGGGAGTGAGACAGGGTTGTAGACCAACCCCGATGCTATTCAATCAGTACATTAAAGGAAACAAAGGAAACATTTGTAGAAGGTATTAAAGTTCAAAAAGAAGAAACAAAAACTTTTAGTTTTCGCAGAGACATTGAAATTCTGTCAGAGACTGCAAAAGATTTTGATAAGCAGCTGAACGGAATAGATAATGTGAGGAAAAGCGATTATAAGATAAATGGAAATGTCGTGTGGCTAGGGCCTCCCGTCGGGTAGACCGTTCGCCTGGTGCAGGTCTTTCGATTTGACGCCACTTCGGCGACCTACGCGTCGATGGGGATGAAATGATGATGATTAGGACAACACAACACCCAGTCCCTGAGCGGAGAAAATTTCCGACCCAGCCGGGAATCGAACCCGGGCCCTTAGGATTGACAGTCTGTCACGCTGACCACTCAGCTACCAGGGCGGACGATTATAAGATGAACCCTGAAACGTCCCCTTTGAACAATTATACATGACTGTGCTTATACTGACA